>NC_056432.1:36258445-36365945 GCF_018296145.1 Oncorhynchus tshawytscha
TCATGTATTTTTAAACACAAATAATGACACTAATCTTAATTAAACATATAACTTTCATGAATGACTTATAAATGAACTAACTTATTGTCTTGGTATCCTGAGCTGTAGTCACCAGAAAAAGTGTACGAAGTTCATTTGGCTCCAAAGCGTTTTACCTCCCTCTCCATACATCACCATAAATCATTTTCCTGTAAACAGTAGTGACATGGAGCCTCATGTGTATTTCCATATACATTTAGGAGACCTCGAGCACTGAAACACGAGCTCTGCTCTGTTTAGGAGACAACTGTAGAGACGTTAAGCTCACATGTGTTTTGGTGGTAGCTCATTCCTGGGTGTGCGAGTTTCTCCTTTTGGAGACGTAAGCAGTAAGCACATGTTGTACACAGATGCTAATTTATTCTTATTGATACAAATCAAGTTGTCGCGTTTAAGCATGGTAATGCTACCAGTAACAATAACACAGACACAGACTCACGCTCTTCGTAGGCAGCTGTGTGTCGCCACCATAGAGTAGGCCTGCCTGGGGAGTCACTGTGTGGGGTTGCTACATGTCTGTAAACAGAGACTGGTTGGAATAATTCATGTTACAGTATATAGGGACACCTTTGGCTCATTTGTGTTTCAAGGACAGAGACCCAGTTTATTGGACTTACAATCCTTAAAAAAAAAAATAATACTCCTAAAAACACAACATGCATTTCATAGTTTCAAGTCCTTCTGCTGGATTACAAGGTTGGACATAGTAATCATGGATGTTAGCTGTTCCATTGTTAGTTTGCTGCTCCCGTCATAACTCCTGTGTGTGGGTCTGTCTGTGTGAGCTGTGTTCTCCCTCCCAGCAGCTTTTCATCAGGGCCTGGTACCGCGTTAGGCTCTCAACACCGGATGACAACTGGCAGCCTCAGCTCCTGAAACCCAGGAGAAGCGCTGAAAAACGCCCCTGATTACGGTCCATTATTAATTGTGAAAGCAACAAGCAGGAACCACAGCGATCCTTTTTCTGGGGCCTGGCGGTCTGCATCCGATGAGCCTAACCTTGGTCCTTCTCTTATCTCTCTAATCCCAAGCTCATCCCTTTCCTGTCCGCACCGGCTCAATATTCTGGCTCTGGGGCTGACCCAGTACTGAAGAGTGCTGGGAGGGACCTAACTGGGGGTGAGTTAATGGGCTGGGGACAGATTGAGGGCGTAAGGATAACATGGGGCGCACACGCACGTACTCACACACACCCAGCAGTGCCTCGATACTCCAGTCCAGAGGACCACTCTGAGGTCCAGGTGCAGGGTCTTAATGAACCTGGGGAATGAGGGGGTGAGGCAGGGGGAGAGGCGGGTGTTGTGTTCTCCCAGGCCCATGTGAAGTCTCACTCATCACCACGCCCCTCTTTGACCCTGGATTAGTTTCCTCTTCCAGGTTTAGTGGCAGGATGCTGGCCCTCAGCCTAGGCCTTTTCCCACTACCTGAACACTGTGAGATAGCCTTTGTTTCCCAGGGGAAGGATATTACTGTTGCGCCTGTTGCCTGGAGTTGATTCTGTAAAGCCAGCTTGTCATTCTCACAACAGAAGTGGTGGTGCCCATCTGGCGTAGCGGACAGGACTCTTTGTTCCCAGTCCTTCTGAATCCATCCTGTTATGCTTGTGTTCTGATATACCTATTGCATAAAGAGTTTGTCCTATTGTTTGGGTGATATGCTAAGAGGACGTGTCTTTTTTAATTTGAATTAAGGGGGTGTCTTTTTGTGTCTTTTTATTGTTGTAGGGATAAATACCAAAGGAACTCTTCCCTGAAGGTAGTGATCACCCCTCATTGTGTGACATTCATCCTATATGCATTGAGGACCCTCTTTTCTAAACCAAAAGCATATCCGGTCCTTTAGAGGGACTGCAATGTCGTGTGATCCTAATAGAGAGTGGAACGAACTGACAAAATGGCTGCATTGTACATACCCTGTACTCACTTTACAAAGTATCAGTGAATTTTTACTAAGGGTTTGGGGAAGTGTATTCAAATGCGTCTCATTGCTAATCTAGGATCAGGTCCCCCCTGTCCAAAAATTCTTATTCACTAACTTTATCCAATATCAGCACTCCTGGGAATATGGTCCCAGATCAGCTCTTATAATGAAGTTGTATGGAGAGAGTTTCTTTGGTTGTAAATGGATTTTCAGGAGCACCCACCCCAGGTATGTATTTGTCCTGGAAGCCTATGTGTTGGTTTTGGTAGGAAATATGAGTGGGTACATGATTGGGAAATCATGTACCCAATACATCTGCTTACATCTGCTTACTTTAGATGGATCGATAGATATGTGGGAGGAGAGGAGAAGAACATGTGAGGTTAGAGGAACGAGTGCCTTCATCAGGTTGAAGTGGTGAAAAGGGGTTTGTGGTATGCATAAACACAAACATCTCTTATTCCTAGTGAGAGAGAGAGAGAGAGAGCTAACCTAATTATAACCTTAACCCTAAACCCCTAGAAATAGCATTTGAACTTGCGGGGACCAACACAATATTGCCAGTTGGTCAAATTTTTGTTTGTTTACTATTCTTGAATAGTTAAACACGTCCACACACACACACACACACGCACGCACGCACAAGCACACGCTTTGTCTACGTTCTCTCCATGGCCTTTCATGCAGCCTGGGTTATCTTTCCTCATGTATTCATTGACTTCCTCACACCTGCTGATAAAAGACATCCTCACTGGAAATCCAACGCCTGTCAGCACTCCTACCAATCCTGGGTCTGCTCCTCAGAAGTGCCCAAAATATTTATGCCTCTCTCAGAAAGTCTCCCTCCCTCCCTCCCTCCCTCCCTCCCTCCCTCCCTCCCTCCCTCCCTCCCTCCCTCCCTCCCTCCCTCCCTCCCTCCCTCCCTCCCTCCCTCCCTCCCTCCCTCCCTCCCTCCCTCAGATACACCCACCTCTACCTCCACTTCCTTTTAAAACGTGTTGAAGAAGAAAAAGAGGTGAAAGAGCTCATCAGATCCCCAGATTGTCCCTTTGTCGAAGTATTGTTTAGTGTGAGTAGAGGTTGACAGTGCTGTGTAGTAGAGATCCTCTGGGCTGCCTGGCTGAGTCTACCGCGAGGTGAATGGAGGTGGCAGGGTGTTGATAACCGAGAGGCATGGAGGTTACAATATGTGTTAATAGACGTCTTCCTAAAGAGGGGATCACAATACAACCTAAAGCTTTGTGCTGCTCGTATTTAACGTGTCTAAGTTAAGCCCTTTGTGTGTCTTATCTAAACACGTGAATATATGTGGAAGTTGGTATAGATATGCGGTTGTATTTCAGGTTTGTGATTTTGCTTCAGGGCCATTTACTTTAAAGGTTAACACAATAATAGCTCCTATTCAATAGATGACAGAGACCTGTATTCAGACAGCATGTAGGCCATTAGAGCCGCACAATTTGTCACTAGAAAAGACTGAAGACTGTGTGTGTGCATGTTATCTCCTGAACTACGGTATCTTATAACATGCCTTGTGTAACCAGCTTGCTTGCTGTGTGTGTGTGTGTGTCGTGTGTGTGTGTGTGTGTGTGTGTATTTGTGTGTGTAGGCATCTCTCTCTTTTCCTTTCCACGCCTACCTACAGAGGTGGCCTAACTAACTGACATCCCATGCAGCCTGTGGGGCCTGGCAATTGGACAAGCCTGAAGATGAATGAAGCACAATTACTGAGGAGGGTAACAAATGTTCCTCATGATTTATACCCAGATCGGGTTGCTTTATTTTCGCCCGGCAACTATTTATCCAGGAGGACAGTGGTGGAGCAACCCTTGCTCCAGGCTCCATACGATGATGGTCTCACACTCTACTGCAGACATTGACTAATGGGCTATTTGAGACCACTGCCATTGATATTTAGCTCATTTTCTTTGCTCTAGATTCCATAACAGCACTGGGGCATTGTCAGGTTTGAGGTTACCCATCTATTTAGTTATTTTCTCTAGCTGGAGGTGACGGGGGTTAGAGGTCCCCTCTCACTCGTCCTATACGTTTTGGGTCGTTTTCAGGCCCCAGGTGGTGGAGGGAGAGTGAGGGCAGGTCAAACAGTCACCCTGGAGCACATAGAGAGAGAGACATGAACCCAGCCCTTCTTGCATGTTTTCATTTGTCTGGCTCTCCCAAGCCGTCACCTTAAGACAGTCCCTGTCTATGTTGAGGAATAAGACACAAGAATGTTGTTGCTTTTAGTGAAAACTAAGGCTTTCTCTATTCTGAAGTCCAAGATCAATATAGAATCAAGTGGTGTACAAAACTGACATGAAGGCTCAGCGTGGCTTTGATGCAATGCATATCTTTTCGAGGCAGGATATCATTATATTTACTGCAGCAATCTCCAAACATGCGCTCTATAAATGTTAGAATATACTGGGTGCGTTCCACAAACCAAAGAGCATGCAATTGAATTCAAACAAGGCTAAAGGTGTCCGTCAAGAGCTCACATATCAGAGACCTAAATATCTCCTATCAAAACTGCATATCCCTTGTATTGTAAAGGCTGTCTGAAGCGCTGATCTACCATCACGTACTCAGTTTGGGAACAGTTCCTCCTCCGTGTTCATAAAAGTGTGTAGTCTGTACTCTCCCTAAGAGTGTGTGTGTGTGTCACTTCCTCTGGAAACACTGCAGAGGAGCTCTGCCATTGGATGTCCGTTGAGATCAGAATCAGCAGACAGACACAACACGGTTAGTTTTATTCATTAACAACTCCATTAACATTTAGAATAGTCAACCTAGGCTCATTTGGAACGGTGCCCTACTGTGGATGTACAGTTGAAGTCAGAAGTTTACATACACCTTAGCCAAAAACATTGGCTAATACACTCAGTTTTTCACAATTCCTGACATTTAAACCTGGTAAAAAAATCCCTGTCTTAGGTCAGTTAGGATCACCACTTCATTTTAAGAATGTGAAATGTCAGAATAATAGTAGAGAGTTCAGCTTTTATTTCTTTCATCACATTCCCAGTTGGTCAGATGTTTACATACACTCAATTAGTATTTGGTAGCATTGCCTTTAAATTGTTTAACTTGGGTCAAACGTTTTGGGTAGCCTTCCACAAGTTTCACGGAACAGGTTTGATGATTTTTGGCCCATTCCTCCTGACAGAGCTGGTGTAACTGAGTCAGGTTTGTAGGCCTCCTTGCTCGCACACGCTTTCTCAGCTCTGCTCACATATTTTCTATGGGATTGAGGTCAGGATCTGTGATGGCCACTCCAATACCTTGACTTTGTTGTCCTTAAGCCATTTTGCCACAACTTTGGAAGTATGCTTGGGGTCATTGTCCATTTGGAAGACCCATTTGCAACCAAGCTTTAACTTTCTGACTGAGACTTACTGTCTTGAGATGTTGCTTCAATATATCCACGTTATTTTCCTACCTCAAGATGCCATCTATTTTGTGAAGTGCACCAGTCCCTCCTGCAGCAAAACACTCCCACAACATGATGTTGTCACCCCCGTGGTGTTCTTTGGCTTGCAAGCCTCCCCTTTTTCCTCCAAACATAACAGTAGTCATTATGGCCAAACAGTTCTATTTTTGTTTCATCCAACCAGAGGAAATTTCTCCAAAAAGTGTGACTTTGTCCCCATGTTCAGTTGCAAACCTTATTCTGGCTTTTTTATGGCGGTTTGGAGCAGCGGCTTCTTCCTTGCTGAGCGGCCTTTCAGGTTAAGTCAATATAAGTTTTACTGTGGATATAGATACTTTTGTACCTGTTTCCTCCAGCATCTTCACAAGGTCCTTTGCTGCTGTTCTGGGATAGATTTGCACTTTTCGCACCAAAGTACGTTCATCTCTAGGAGACAGAACACTTCTCCTTCCTGAGCGGTATGATGGCTGCATGGTCCCATGGTGTTTATACTTGCATACTATTTTTTGTACAGATGAACGTGGTACCTTCAGGCGTTTGAAAATAGCTCCCAAGGATTAACCAGACTTGTGGAGGTCTACAATTATTTTCTGAGTTCTTGGCTGATTTCTTTTGATTTTTCCATGATGTCAAGCAAAGAGGCACTGAGTTTGAAGGTAGACTTTGAAATACATCCATAGGTACACCTCCAATTGACTCAAATGATGTCAATTAGCCTATCAGAAGCTTCTAAAGCCATGACATCATCTTCTGGATTTCTCCAAGCTGTTTAAAGGCACAGTCAATTGTTGGAAAAATGACTTGTGTCATGCACAAAGTAGATGTCCTAACCGACTTGCCAAAACTATAGTTTGTTAACAAGAAATTTGTGGAGTGGTTGAAAAACGAGTTTTAATGACTCCAACCTATGTGTATGTACACTTCCGACTTCAACTATATATTATGCTTTACTTTCATATCTTGGCACGTGATATGGAAGAGGAATGAAGTTGACAACATTACATCTAAAAACGATTGAATTAGCTGTTAGGGGGTCAAAGGTTAGGGGAGGTGGGATGACCAAAATATTCTGCTTTTACAAAACCATGTGCTGTTTTCAAAGGAAACAAAATACCTTGCACTTGTTAACGTTTTTAGAATTCATTTGTTTGTTTCTCTCTCTCCTTCTCTCTCTCTCTCTCTCTCTCTCTCTCAAGACCTTACTGTACTATACAATGACGTTGGAAACTCTCCCTAATTACATCATTTTCAGTCCAACAGGTGGTCGACCTCAGACCCCCAACACAAACCTAACCTTGATCATGAATAATATTCCTACTGCATATTTACAGTGGAAAAGAAACCTCCCCTCCCTCCCCACTACTGGAAACAAGCTCTTAGCGTGTAAGAAATCAATCAGTATCATATTTAGTAGGAAACACTGTAAGCATGTTCTGTGGTGTAGGGGTGCGGGGCTATAGCATTACAGCATGGAAGTGCTTAAAAAGCAAAGGCTAATTTTGGTGTCAGTTCTAATCAGCCCAATGAATCTTTTAATTGCCACTTAAACTGTGCCATTAAGACCTAAGAGTGTGTGGGGGCACAGACAAAATAATATAGTAACGCATTACTCTGGGTTGAAACCATTAACAACCATGAGTAGTGCATTCGGATGATGTAAACAATAAGAGAAACCCAAACAACTGTAGTTAAATTTGATGTTGTGTCCCTGATTGTTTTTCACTGTCGTTGAGATTCTTTTGCAATGACACAATCGTAGCCTATCATCAACAAAGTAACTGATGAATGAATGAAGTATGGTGTGCTCTAGGAAGCTCTGAAATGCTGAACATGCGACTTAAACATTGATCAGGTCCTTCTCTGTTTACTGTTCAGTGCATTTACTCTTCTGAAAATATTGTACTGTAAACGTATGAACTAGAACCACCAGTGCATGAATGAACTCGGTGATGACTGAAGACTTGCCTCTTGCCTCCGGCATTCCTCCATTACAGTACCCACACACACACTGACACACACACACACGCACACACACACACACACACACACACACGCAAAACACACACAAATACAAATACCCAAATAATCTAGACGTCATACAGATGCTGGCACTTAAAACACACACATTCCCTGGTCGTGTGTCAGCCACAGGCCCTGTGAGAGTTATTCAGGTGGACCGAGTGATGGGAAGACCTGCACACGGGCTGTGGAGGCTGCCTTTCATCTGAGGTCCTGTTCATCCTCATTCTTCGTGGCGTGCCGTCGCCCAGAGACATAACTGTCACAAATTCCTCACCTGCCCGTCACACTCAGTGATACACACAGCTACGGGCTTCTCCATAGACAGACAGACAGAACGTATGGGACACTCGGGCTGCGCCCCACATGGCACCCTATTCCCTATATAGTGCACTACTTTAGACCAGGGCCCATAGGGCACTATATAGGGAATAGGGTGACATTTGGGAAGAAGTCTAACTCTACCTCAGTACTTCTGACATCTGGACAGCAGAGCCTGCTAGGAAATATGGAGGATATATGGTACCCATCATTATTCACCAAGCACCTAGCTTACAGTAACAGACCAGAACGGTTGGGTACAGCTTCAGATGTAGTTTCGCACTAACTGATAATATAGTAATAATAATTCCGATGCATATGCTGGCTGTACCTGACCCATCTGAGGTGTATCAGAGTGTATAATAACCCAAGAGAAGTGTGAGACGCGTGCTCTCTCTCTCTCTCTCGCTCTCTCTCTCGCTCTCTCTCTCTCTCTTGATGGGTTTAATGGGGAGCACAGTGAACAAGGAGAGACCATGATCTCTGTAAAACCACATTGAGTGATAAAACCATGTATGGGTTCAGCTGATGCTTGCATGTCAGGCTTTGGGTTTGCGTTCAAAATACCAGGCCCCAGGCAGAAAACTAACCATTGTTTTGTACTGTATCTAAATATTTACTGTGCAGTACTAGTAAAAGTGTGGGTTAAATGGTCCATAAAAGTGTTCAAGGCACAGTGTAGGGAGTCTCCTCCCTTGAGAGCCAGAAGCTGTTCAAATTAATCCACGTGGCAGACGTCAGGGAGAATTACCAAAACATGGCTCCAAACGTATTATTTTGGTAGAGGGTTATTTTTGTTCAGTTTGCCATGCATTCTGAAAATAACTATTTTTCTATGTTTTTCTTTCCCTCTACTACAACAACATAGACACTCATAGCCAAAAACAGCTCTCTGCCCCGAAGGAAAATGTCTCAGTTCCTGTGCAAATAAAAAACAGAACACAGCTAGGCATGACAAAACAGCAATTATCCATATGGGGGAGAAAGACAAGTTACTTCAGTTCACAATCATGTTTTCAAGTTCCCTCATAGGAGGATCTCCTTTTCTTTCCCAATAAAAACTATTTGGGTCAAATAGTTATTATGGATAGTCTTTAAATAATCTCACACATGGGTCTTTCTAGAAATAATGGGGCCAATGTGTAGCACTGGGGTCAACGTTTCAAAATGGGTTGAAACATAATAATGCAGTTCCACGTGTGTACTTAGAGGGATAGCAATGTCCAATATGCTTAATATATAATATAAAGACAACTTACACTGCCATAAATGCAAGGACAGACAAGTTATGTTTTATGTCACATGATAAAGGGTTAAACGTTGGTTTTAAATCAACTTGTGAATTTGATTGAATACAGCTAAACCCCTTATATTTTCAGGTAGTGACATAAAAATGTCAACGTAAGATTATTGTCAATGTAACAAGTGGTCCGGTGTAGGAAATCCTCACTGGTACCCTAGTTTATAGAAAGACCCATATACCTTGTCATGAGATACAGAGACACAGGAAGCAGCAGTTCCTGTAGGATTCTTTATTATTCAAACTGGAACTGGGGTTGATTTTAAGCTCTGTTGTGCTTCCTCATCCTTGCTCTAAAACGAGGCCTTAGTGTCTGTTTGAAGCTCTCTCGTCTACAGTGGTCCTTGTGCAAATGGAGACATGTCTGCTTACAAATTTGAGTCTGTGTATAAACTGCTTCCTAAGCCTGGCTGACAGGAGAATTTGATTTTTTAAGACGCCTCGCATAGAAGCTTTTCCACCCTTTGTTAAGTAATAAGAGATTACAGGTAATCTCCAGGTAATGGCAAACTGGCATTCCTCCGCAGTGAGGGATTCTGGGAGCTGGGGGACATGTTGGTTTATGACCTAAAAGGTTTTTTAATCCTGTCTCCACATATTAATTGGTTTTACTGATCGGCATGAAATGAGGGCCTTTTAAAAACTCCACTGTTCCTGCGGAAGGTTATAATCTGTCTCTTGTGTGTATGTGAGTGTGTATGTATGCGTGTATATGTGAGTGTGTATATATGCGTGTGAGTGTGTATGTATGCGTGTATATGTGAGTGTGTATATATGCGTGTGTATGTGAGTGTGTATATATGCGTGTGTATGTGAGTGTGTATGTATGCGGGTGTATGTGAGTGTGTATATATGCGTGTATATGTGAGTGTGTATATATGTGTGTATATGTGAGTGTGTATGTGAGTGTGTATGTATGTGTGTGTATGTGAGTGTGTATGTATGCGTGTATATGTGAGTGTGTATATGTGAGTGTGTATATATGCGTGTATATGTGAGTGTGTATATATGCGTGTGTATGTGAGTGTGTATGTATGCGTGTGTATGTGAGTGTGTATATGTGAGTGTGTATATATGCGTGTGTATGTGAGTGTGTATGTGTGTGTATGTATGCGTGTATATGTGAGTGTGTATGTGAGTGTGTATGTATGTGTGTATATGTGAGTGTGTATGTGAGTGTGTATGTATGTGTGTGTATGTGAGTGTGTATGTATGTGAGTGTGTATATGTGAGTGTGTATATGTGAGTGTGTATATGTGAGTGTGTATATATGCGTGTGTATGTGAGTGTGTATATGTGAGTGTGTATATATGCGTGTTTATGTGAGTGTGTATGTGTGTGTATGTATGCGTGTATATGTGAGTGTGTATGTGAGTGTGTATGTATGCGTGTGTATGTGAGTGTGTATGTGAGTGTGTATATGTGAGTGTGTATATATGCGTGTGTATGTGAGTGTGTATGTGAGTGTGTATGTATGCGTGTGTATGTGAGTGTGTATATGTGATGTGTGTATGTGAGTGTGTATGTGAGTGTGTATGTATGCGTGTGTATGTGAGTGTGTATGTGAGTGTGTATGTGAGTGTGTATGTATGCGTGTGTGTGTATGTGAGTGTGTATGTGAGTGTGTATGTGAGTGTGTATGTGAGTGTGTATGTGAGTGTGTATGTGAGTGTGTATGTGAGTGTGTATGTGAGTGTGTATGTGAGTGTGTATGTGAGTGTGTGTGTATGTGAGTGTGTATGTGAGTGTGTATGTGAGTGTGTATGTGAGTGTGTATGTGAGTGTGTGTATGAGTGTGTATGTGAGTGTGTATGTGAGTGTGTATGTGAGTGTGTATGTGAGTGTGTATGTGAGTGTGAATGTGAGTGTGTATGTATGTGTGTATGTATGTGAGTGTGTATGTGTGTGTGAGTGTGTGAGTGTGTGTATGTAAGTGTGTATGTATGCGTGTGTATGTGAGTGTGTGTATGTGAGTGTGTATGTGAGTGTGTATGTGAGTGTGTATGTGATGTGAGTGTGTATGTATGCGTGTGTATGTGAGTGTGTATGTGAGTGTGTATGTGAGTGTGTATGTGAGTGTGTATGTGAGTGTGTATGT
This sequence comes from Oncorhynchus tshawytscha, assembly GCF_018296145.1. NCBI lineage: Eukaryota > Metazoa > Chordata > Actinopteri > Salmoniformes > Salmonidae > Oncorhynchus > Oncorhynchus tshawytscha. The sequence goes on from NC_056432.1 coordinate 36,269,573, forward strand.
ATGAGTGTGTATGTGAGTGTGTATGTGAGTGTGTATGTGAGTGTGTATGTATGTGTGTGTATGTGAGTGTGTATGTGAGTGTGTATGTGAGTGTGTATGTGAGTGTGTATGTGAGTGTGTGTGTGTGTGTGAGTGTGTATGTGAGTGTGTATGTGTGATGTGTGTATGTGAGTGTGTATGTGAGTGTGTATGTATGCGTGTGTATGTGAGTGTGTATGTATGCGTGTGTATGTGAGTGTGTATGTATGAGTGTGTATGTGAGTGTGTGTATGTGAGTGTGTATGTGAGTGTGTATGTATGCGTGTGTATGTGAGTGTGTATGTGAGTGTGTATGTATGCGTGTGTATGTGAGTGTGTGTATGTGTAGTGTGTGTATGTGAGTGTGTATGTATGTGCGTGTGTAGTGTGTATGTGTGTGTGAGTGTGTATGTGAGTGTGTATGTATGCGTGTGTATGTGAGTGTGTATGTGAGTGTGTATGTGAGTGTGTGTGTGTGAGTGTGTATGTGAGTGTGTATGTGTGCGTGTGTATGTGAGTGTGTATGTGAGTGTGTATGTGAGTGTGTATGTGAGTGTGTATGTGAGTGTGTATGTGAGTGTGTATGTGAGTGTGTATGTGAGTGTGTGTGTGTGTGTGTATGTGAGTGTGTATGTGAGTGTGTATGTGAGTGTGTATGTGAGTGTGTATGTGAGTGTGTATGTGAGTGTGTATGTGAGTGTGTATGTGAGTGTGTATGTGAGTGTGTATGTGAGTGTGTATGTGAGTGTGTATGTATGCGTGTGTTTTGATTGTCTGTGTTTGCGGGATGTCGGTTTCTAGGTCTTTGGGAATGAGAAAAAAATACATTTATTTGTTCTTTGTTGTTTTTTTCTCCCTGTTTTTTGTTGTTGTTGCATTCAGGACACACATGTTGTGTACTTACAGTATGTTCCACTATCACAGTGGTCTCGGCTCTGAACCATTCCAGTGAAATGGCCATTTACACAGTGCTCCTCCTGCGCTGTAATTGACAGTGCCTGAAACAGATAGATTGAGGCCAGTGACATGTTTTTAGATGTCAATACTAGTGATTTTATTTAAGTGTCATATTGCTGAGATGGCTAAAGATGATAATAATCAGCATTTACCTCTGTTTTGGTCATTTGGAGGTACAGGGGTGGTTTATGATGATGAGGGTAATTTTGTTTCTGCTGCTGAGGTAGGTGTTTTTGAGTGTGTGTGTGTGTGTGTGTGTGTGTGTGTGTGTGTGTGTGTGCGTGTGTGCGTGCGTGCAAGCGTTCTTGTGCATGCACGTATGTGTGTGCGTGTGTCCGTGTGAGTAGGTGTGTGTGTCAGTCCCCAGCACAGCGAGGGGATTGAGAATTGCCTGTTTTCCACCTCATTTCCACTCCTCCGTCTCCCTCCCAGATCTGTGTGCTATCTTTCACCGTAGAGGCTGCCTTACCTTTCATATGGAAATAAATAGAAACCCATAAAAACTCTATTAAAAGTTTGAAACCCTTTTGGCTCTCAAAGAAACCCTATTGAATGGCCCTCTACCATATCCAATAGTCTTTAAAAAGGGATTCAGGAGGAAAGCTGAGGTGAGGTAATCACCTGAACGCTATGTGCTCTCGAAGTGTGTGTGTGTGTGTGTGTGTGTGTGTGTGTGTGTGTGTGTGTGTGTGTGTGTGTGCGTGCGTGCGTGCGTGCGCGTGTGCGTGAGAAAGCGTGTGTGTTTTTCCTACTTGCTGTGAGCCGGCGCATGAGTGCCCGCTCATAGGCAGATGTGAGGGATTTGCTGTCTGCTGCTGCCAGAATCAGAGGTGCCTGTTCAAGGTCACTGACCCTGAGATGAATGGCCATTTACAGTAAAGGTATCCCCTTTGATACCCCTTTGAATTGCTGCATCACACACATTCTCTCTTTAAATAAACACACACACACACACACACACACATACACACACACGTCTGGTCTCTTGGCATGAAGGCCTGCTCTGGCCTGGAGTATATGATGAATGACACCAGTGTTCAGGCTCGTTTGATGAAGACGACCCTAATGACATTGGACTAACACATTAACAACATTAACGGCAGGATGGGATCTAAGGCTCGTTTCAGTAAAGCGCACTGGACAGCCGAAAATGCACCTTTAAAATGTAGTGTATGCTTGAGTCGACATTCCCAGTGTTTACTATGAATATGTCTGCACTGTCGGCTGTCGAGTGCACGCCTCTATAACACACCTTGGGTTGAATTTGGCCGTAACATACTATAACGTCATAGTGTGTTTATTTTATATCAGCAATTATCACAGTGGAAATCAGAGCAGCAATAGTATCTCTTGCCAAACATAACATAAGATTGTTGGAGGAGGTTCTGTGCAGCTACAGGGGGCTGAGCTGCTGGTCTGCTGTTTGGAGAGGATTTAGAGCTGTCAGGTGCGTGTCACATGCACAGCGCTGTGTAGAGTAAGGTGGTGAAGAGGCCCAGGATTAGAGAGGAGAAGAAGTTAAAATTCCTGCAGGGGGAGGGGTGTGCATCCGGGCACTTTCAGGGGGTCTCAAATGGCACCCTGTTCCCTACACAGTACAGTACTTTTGACCCGGGCCCATAGTGCGCTATATAGGGAATAGGGTGCCATCTGGGATATAACAGTACCCTCAATCCCACACTGCCTGGGCTCACACAGAGTAACCAGAGCAGAAGCGTTCACACACCACATAGTGTTACCCTGGTTTTATCTAGCACTGGTAGTCTTTTTGGATTGCCTCACTCAGAGCTACAAAGGTACAAAACAAAGCCGTACAGCAATCCCTTACCTTAGGCATTACATATCATCTCTCTTTACAGAAAAAGACAGAAACGATGAGCTGTCAATTTTCCCATTGCGTGCAGTGCATGTCAGTATCTCCCCTCTACTCTCTCCCACAGCAAAGATGGTGTGTTTGGAGAGCCCCAGAAGGACAACGGAACATGTGTTACAAAGCACTGCCACTTGAGTAACTAAGCTCATTGTCATCGTCTGATCAGAGATTCCAAGGGTATAAACAGACGGCCAGGTAACAGCCCAGCCTCATTTTACCGGGGAGTTCCTGTGATTGTCATCTGAAATGTCTGCGTGTGTCAACGCCTCCAACTAGACTCCGCGTTAGACTCACTTCGGATCAGGGAGGTACAGCAGTGTTGGTACAATGTAAGAACGGTGCCATCCCTGTCATCACCCTGATGTGTGCTACAGCACCGGTAGTGTGTCATTGCTAAGTGGAACATACTCAGATAGGGTTCCAGTTGCTTTAAGTCGTCTTAGAGGTGGGAACATTTGGGATCAACTGTGACAGGTATCTTTGTGAAATAGTGTGTCATGGAATGGACTTAGAGATGCCTTACCTAGGATACGTTCACTGCTCCTTCACATTTGCCAGAGAGCGAGACAGAAAATAAGTTTCAGCTAGACCACTTCACTCTGGTAGTTTCTGACCAGGGGAGCATCGCTGTCAGCCTGTGTGAGAGAACAGTTCAAAACCTGCTGTAGTTAAATCTAGAGTGCCATTCTGCTGGCTCTCATTAGGAACATAAACCTTGGAGTCTGCCAACGCAACGCAGGACGTCACTCACGATGCTCTGGTGACATGACGCTGGACAAACTTTAATGAGGCAAACCTGATACTTCACAAGACTGTGTTTTTCAGAAACCCCATGCACAGAGGATTGAAAATAAAAACCAATTTTAACACTGCTGGGGGATAAAAAGGCCAACGACCCATGAGAATATCTGATTTTGTATCGTTAGCTAGCTGGGCAGGAGAGGTGCAGCTGAGCTAAGTCTTTGGCAGGCTTCTGTGCCACTCCAGTTCACTAACAGGTTAGCCAAGACACCAGGACCAGTGACTGATCAGATCGGACCGAAGCAGACAGATTTTTCCAGTTGGCGGTCTTACGCATTGTTATCAAAGTTTTTTTTCCAGGTAGGGTAGTATTTTGGAAGAATAACCTCTTTCTTTGCCTTGTGGAAGGGTTGGCAGGTTAGGGGGAGGGTGGCTGGGTCACCGGGATCTCTGTCAGTAGAGTGGATATTTTTATTACCTTTATTTAACTAGGCAAGTCAGTTAAGAACAAATTCTTATTTTACAATGACGGCCTACCCCGGCCAAACCCTCCCCTAACCCGGATGACGCTGGGCCAATTGTGCGCCTCCCTATGGGACTCCCTATCACGGCCATTTGTGATACAGCCTAGGATCGAACCAGGGTCTGTAGTCAAATCAAATGTATTTATAAAGCCCTTCTTACATCAGCTGATATCTCAAAGTGCTGTACAGAAACCAGGCCTAAAACCCCAAACATCAAGCATTGCAGGTGTAGAAGCACGGTAGCTAGGAAAAACTCCCTAGAAAGGCCAGAACCTAGGAAGAAACCTAGAGAGGAACCAGGCTATGAGGGGTGGCCAGTCCTCTTCTGGCTGTGCCGGGTGGAGATTATAACAGAACATGGCCAAGATGTTCAAGTGTTCATAGATGACCAGCAGGGTCAAATAATAATGATGACACCTCTAACACTGAGATGTAGTGCCTGCTGCGCCACTCAGGAGTCCATGAACATGAGGATATGAATATGAGGTCATGCTAAGTTGCTAGCTAACTCTGCGGCCCATGCTTTTGGCTGAGCTGAGCTGCTGATCCCTCCCTCACATCTGTGTGGCTGAATCCAGGTCCAGGCCAGAGGCAGGGAGCTTCTCGCTCTCATTACTACCCTAACGAGGGATCCAAAACCTTCTGACCTCATCCATCCACCCCTCCCTCCCTCTGCCTCTGACTACCCCATCCCTCCAGCCAGCCAGTCATGGTCCCTCTGCCTCTAGCGCGCTCTCTCTCTCTCTCTCTCTCTCTCTTTAACTCGCTCTCAATTCAAATCAATTTAAGGGGCTTTATTGGCATGGGAAACAGATGTTTACATTGCCAAAGCAAGTGAAATAGATAATAAACAAAAGTGAAATAAACAATAAAAAATTAACAGTAAACATTACACTCACAAAAGTTCCAGAATAATAATGACACAACTGTGATGGGCCTGATCACCGACAAAGATGAGACAGCCTATAGGGAGGAGGTCAGAGACATGGCCGTGTGGTGCCAGGATAATAACCCCTCCCTCATCGTGATCAAGACAAAGTGATGTATGGCCCAGTACATCACTGGGATAAAGCTTCTTGCCATCCAGGACCTCTATACCAGGCGGTGTGAGATGAAGGCCCTAAAAATTGTCGTAGACTCCAGCCACCCCAGTCATAGACTGTTCTCTCTGCTTCCTCACGGAAGCAGTACCGGAGCGCCAAGTCTAGGACCAAGAGGCTTCTAAACAGCTTCTACCCCCAAGCCATAAGACTCCTGAACAGCTAATCAAATGGCCACCTAGACTATTTGCATTGCCCCCCCCTTTACGCTGCTATTTGCATTGACACCCCCTTTTACGCTGCTGCTACTCTCTGTTTATTATCTATGCATAGTCACTTTAACTCAACCTACATGTACATGTTACCTCAATTACCTCGACTAACCGGTGCCCCCACACACGGACTCTGGACTCTGTACCGGTACCCCCTGTATATAGCCTCATTACTGTTACTTTACTGCTGCTCTTTAATTATTTGTTACTTTTATTTCTTATTTTTTACTTATGTATGTTTTACTTAACACTTATTCTTCTTAAAACCGCATTGTTGGTTAAGGGCTTGATTTGATTTGTTTTGAAGACATTTTAAGTGTCATATTGTGTCTACACACAGTGTTGTAACGATGTGCAAATAGTTAAAGTATGAAAGGGAAATAAATAAACATAAATCTGGGTTGTATTTACAGTGGTGTTTGTTCTTTCACTGGTTGCCCTTTTCTTGTGGCAACAGGTCACAAATATCTCTCTCTCCCACACGCTCTCTCTCTCTGCCCCTGAAATAGGCTTGCCCATTCATCTCCGGCTCTGAGGCATGGCATAGCAATTTGCTCAATATCTTCACCTCATTAAAGCTGATACTCATTGAAAGAAATAGATCTTGTGTGCTCTGAAATCTTTCGACAGATCAATAAATGAACTTTACAGCTAGCTTAGAGCTCTGTCTGTATGGATTTTTCCTGAGGCTATATCTCTCTGAAGCAGTCAACCATAAAAATTGAACTATGAGAATAAAGGGCAAGTGGAGAACCTGTTTTCTGCGGGACTCTACACCTTCGTGACTTAGTAAGCAGGCTGTTGTCATGCTGACTGCAAGGAGCGCTTGTTGTTCAATGGCCTGCATTTCAACTTGTCTTATCTTTTGATTCTGCCGCCACGTAAGGACGACAAGAGCGAGAGAGCAGAGACCCACACAGCCGTCAACACACCCTCCTATAGCGATGTCTCCAAGTCGTGATGGATAGAATCAATAAAGCCTCGGCCTACCCCACTGTATTCATCTTCATCATCAGTCCGCTTGGGCCATTTGAAGAATCAGCGTTTGAAAAGCAGGCTGTGACTGAGTCTTAAATAGCACCTTATTCCCTGTGTAGTGCACTACTTTTGACCAGGGCCTATAGGACACTATATAAGGAATAGGGTGCCATTTGGGACGTACCCTCTCACTATTTATAGGCCCAGCAGGGCTAGAGGGACCTTTCAGTAAGCTCATCTCATTTGGACTCATCTCAACTCATCTCCAGCGCTGAGACGAGAGAGAACCTCGCTGAGACGCAGAGTGATGGATTTGCCTTTTATCACACATCTCCATGTGTAATACCTCCAGTCGCTCCACAGCTCCGATCCATCATTCTTATTGGTTAGCCACAGTTCTCTCTCTCTCTCTCTCTCTCTCTCTCTGACCAGTAATTTTGCAGCCAAGTCTCGGTACGCCCCTGTGATCAATGGCTATGGGCTCATACAGAGAGGGAAAAAGAGAGACAAGAGAAATAGAAAAACTAAAAGGGAGAGGCGGAGTGGGGGAGGGAAAAAGAAAGACAGGCATGGAGAGAGAAAAGAGAATGAGGGATAGCGGGGAATTGGGAGGGAGGGATTCTGAGAGGCTACAGTGTGGATGGGGAGTGGTGGCAGAGGGAGGGGAGAAGGAGGGAGAGAGGGGGGGAGGGAGGAAGAGACTGGCCTCGCAGTCGGCCATGGGGGAGGATTTTGAATGCATTTCAGTGATGCAATTCTTGGACCGCTCCTGGAGGAGAACAAAGGGAAAAATAAAGAAGTGCTACAGCAAAACATTTGGTCGCCTGGCAACAGGGGTTACAAACAGCGGTTCTACGGAGTTATGAGGAACGGTGGCGCATAACTTAACCGTGGCCCCAGATATAGTTTCAGGATTGTGTGGGGGCGACAAGGGGCACAGAGGGCTCCACCTGTCCTGGGATGTCAGTGTCTGTGAGGGGTGACAGCACGAGAGTCTCTGCAGACTGTGGCCCCTGGGGGCCTCTGGGGGCCTCTGGGGGCTAGTGTAGGTGGGTCATTTGGGGTCCAGTGAACTAGAAGAAGTATTCACACAGCATATAAGCTAAAGAATAGCTCATTACATGTTACTAATCCATGTGATGAGAGGGGGATGAAGAGGATAGAGGGTGTTTGGGAGGGTTTTGAGAGGAGGGAGGGAGGGAAAGAGAAAGGGAAGAATAGGAGGTGAGAGGGGAACAGAATGGTAAACAGTAAGGAGTGGAGAAGAGAGATGGGGAGAGAGGCATGTAATAGAATCCTAATATACTCCCCGAGGGGGGTCTGGTCCCCTGGAGCCCTGGACCGTGGCTGAGGCCTCCTCGGGACACCTGTTGTTGGGCTGAGCAACGCAGGACACAGCACCAGCATCCCTCAGAGTGTGTGTATGTGCATGCAATTGTCTGTCTGTCTGTCTGTCTGACTGACTCACTCTCTCCCTCCTTGTATGTCCCCTGGATTTCTCCCTGTAAGTCCCTATGTTTTCTCCCTGTAAGTCCCTTGGTTATCTCCCTGTAAGTCCCTTGGTTATCTCCCTGTAAGTCCCTTGGTTTTCTCCCTGTAAGTCCCCTGGATTTCTCCCTGTAAGTCCCTATGTTTTCTCCCTGTAAGTCCCTTGGTTATCTCCCTGTAAGTCCCTATGTTTTCCCCCTGTAAGTCCCCTTGGTTTTCTCCCTGTAAGTCCCCTGGATTTCTCCCTGTAAGTCCCTATGTTTTCTCCCTGTAAGTCCCTTGGTTATCTCCCTGTAAGTCCCTTGGTTTTCTCCCTGTAAGTCCCCTGGATTTCTCCCTGTAAGTCCCTTGGTCTTCTCCCTGTAAGTCCCTTGGTTATCTCCCTGTAAGTCCATTGGTTTTCTCCTTGTAAGTCCCCTGGATTTCTCCCTGTAAGTCCCTTGGTCTTCTCCCTGTAAGTCCCTTGGTTATCTCCCTGTAAGTCCCTTGGTTTTCTCCCTGTAAGTCCCCTGGATTTCTCCCTGTAAGTCCCTTGGTCTTCTCCCTGTAAGTCCCTTGGTTATCTCCCTGTAAGTCCCTTGGTTTTCTCCCTGTAAGTCCCCTGGATTTCTCCCTGTAAGTCCCTATGTTTTCTCCCTGTAAGTCCCTTGGTTATCTCCCTGTAAGTCCCTTGGTTATCCCCCTGTAAGTTCCCTGGATTTCTCTCTGTAAGTCCCCTGGTTATCTCCCTGTAAGTCCATTGGTTATCCCCCTGTAAGTCCCCTGGTTATCTCCCTGTAAGTCCCTTGTTTTTTTCCCTTATAAGTCCCCTGGTTATCTCCCTGTAAGTCCCTTGGTTTTCTCCCTGTAAGTCCCCTGGTTTTTGAGCTTAAGTATTCCACATGGCTGTCTGTCAGTAGACTGATTCTAGTCAAATCAAATCAAATGTTTTATAAAGCCCTTTTTACATCAACATATGTCACAAAGTGCTAATACAGAAACCCAGCATAAAACCCCAAACAACAAGTAACGCAGATGTAGAAGTAGTCAATGTGTCTAACTTGTTCACTCTACGGCAAGCTTGATCCTGATGGAATGACAGCTTATGCCCTCTAACCCTGTGCTACTTGGTGCAACTCAACCTGCTCCAGCTAAATGCTGCCCGTAGGCTCTGATCTAGGATCAGCTTTACCTACTCCAATCCTAGGCCTAAGAATTGGTAGTAAAAACAAAAAACTGATAGATCAACCTTATCTACAAATGATCTACAAATTCAGTCTGGATATTTACGTGGACTGTATTTTCATTGCTGAAGTACACAACTCACAAAGACACACATAGACACGTGAAAAAACGCACATGCTGTACACACGCAAGGAGGAGAGAATGTTCACAGGTGTATGTTTGACTGTAATACCACCATACAGTAACTATTTTATTTGTATTATTTTTTATTTTATTTCATCTTTATTTAACCAGGTAGGACAGTTGAGAACAAGTTCTCATTTACAACCGCTACCTGGCCAAGATAAAGCAAAGCAGTGCAACAAAAACAACAGAGTTACACATGGGATAAACAAAAGTACAGTCAATAACACAATAGAAAAATCTATATTCAGTGTGTGCAAATGAAGTAAGGAGGTAAGGCAATAAATAGGCCATAGTAAAAACAATATGGGGATGAGGTAGGTAGTTGGATGGGCTATTTACAGATGGGGCTGTGCACAGCTCCAGCGATCGGTAAGCTTTTCAGATAGCTGATGCTTAAAGTTAGTGAGGGCGATATGAGTCTCCAACTTATAGCGATTTTTGCAAATCGTTCCAGTCATTCGCTGCAGAGAACTGGAAGGAAAGGCGGCCAAAGGCGGTGTTGGCTTTGGGGATGACCAGGGAGATATACCGATATACCAGTGAGATATAACTATGCCATGCAATGCATTCTGGGCATCATTGCACAAACACTAAACACACTATCATTTAGGGTTTAAAAAAAAGGAAGAGAACATTACACACATTACAAGCTGAGTTCCTGCCAGTAGAGGTTAAAATACCATCCCAACATACAGTACAGAACAAGTATGTGTGCAACACATCTGGTACGTATTCTCACTGTAATCAGAATGGGAGCTAGGCTGTGGTTGGAGGATAGAACCTCTTATTTGTGTTCCCATCTGAGGAAGTGATTTTCAGCTGTCTCTCTGTCCCGTCCTGGTCTGCTCACCTCTCTAGGCAGCAGCCTCTGTCTCTGCCCAATGCATTACAGCCCTGTTAAACCAGATGGCCTCAGGCCACAACACAACATGGGATGGCCTCAACCGGGCCAGAACAACTCACAACATGATGGGAAAGTCTGACTCATCCAGACTGAATAACACACAGAGGCTGATGGGTATTTCCATCTAAAAGGACCCATGGGCACCAACATCTGCTGTCAAATTTGGTGTCCAATGGAAGCTCAGATTCTATATCTTTTTTTAAATTAAGGCATGTATATAATTTTTCAACCATTGGCATAAGCAAAGGCTTTGATTTCTAGTCAAACAGATGGAAAAGGGGTCTTACGAGAAAAAGTCTCAATGTTTTAGAATTAACATCAAAACACAAAAATGTGTATGTTTAGTTTTGGAGAAATGATTTGCCTTCTTTAATTTAAAGCTGCAATATGTAACCTTTTGGGTGACCCTACCAAATTCACATAGAAATGTGAGTTATAGATCTGTCATGCTCTAAGACGTGGTAGATATGTTCTCTGTGCTCTATTTCTATGTTTCCCGTTCTTAAGTTTTGTTTTTGCATCTTTTACTTTCACTTTGGTACACCAGCTTCAAACAGCTAAAAATACAATGATTTTGGTAACAGCATTACTGTAATTTAATTGGCTACAATTTGAAATCATAGTTGTCACAACGCACAGTTAGGTCACCTGCAACTGTCACAGTTTTTGTCTCTTTCTGTCATCTGTTGGTCAAAGCAAGACTGTGAAAACAGTCTGGACAACCCCTTCATCTCCCTCTGCCCCTCTCTCTCTCTCTCTCTCTCTGCCGCTCTCTCTCTCTCTCTCTCTCTCTCTCTCTCTCCAGTTAAAGTCACCTCTCCCAGCTCTTACTGACCATGACACCTACCACCTAACCTCTTTCCATTTCCTGTAACAAGCATCCACACCCACTGAGCACTGACCAACACCAGACGTCCATGGACATTGAAAAGTTGTTGAAATTTGGTCAGTCCGCCCTGGCCGGACCAAATCTGAACCAATCATAGACGTCTATGTTTAACAGGTTTGGACAGCACAGCACAGTACAGTGCAGTAGTGCACAGTAGAGAACAGTAAAGTATAGTTCAGTACAGTACAGTAGAGCACAATAGAGTAGGGTACAGTATAATGTACTGTGCTCTACTGTACTAAGCATATCTGCTTTACTGTACTCCACCGTACTCCACTGAACTGTACTCTACTGTGATGTGCTGTGAATGTGCTGTACTGTACTGTACTCTACTGTGCTGTACTGTGAAGAACAAACTAGTGAAGTCTATGATTGCTTCCGATTTGGTCTGGTCCGGACCAACCAGATGTAGGCTTGTTTGGGGGCGGAGCTCATTAGAATAATACCCACATATGCAAAAGGATATTCCATATTTCTACCTTTGTGTTCCTACCCAGAATACATCACCATGCCCATTATAATGTATTTCTGTGTTGTACAGATCAGGGACCCATGGTGTAATTCTGTTACTGTAATTCCATTCCTGGATGCACTGTAAATCCACTTTTTTTCAAACTCACGGTGTCATGTCGTAGCTGATACTCCATTCTATCTGCAGACATCTTTGAATCTTAATTCGGACCGGATGTTGAACTAGAGCTGGGAGGATAAACCGAAACGTATGGACAGCAACCATACCGTTTACTTATCACAGGCCTTTTGCTGAGATCGTTCATTACGATAAGCAGCCCAGACTAGAGAAATAAGTTTGTGTAAGTTTTTAATTGGGCAATTGATGGCTACAACCAGTAGTAGTAGTTTAAAGGATAACTTTTTTTTTAAAACTGTGGTGCACAATAACGTTATAAACGTATCGTTCTATTTATCGTTATTGCATCAATTCAGGCCGTTTATCGATGTATTCAACAGAGTTTTTGGAAAACGTAGTTGCATAAAAAAGTGATGGAGATTTTGCCGTAATTCTGTTAACAAACTTTTTGTGAATTTCTTGCTGTAAATTGTAAAAGTCGTCCTTAGAGTGTACATAGAGTTTAAACTTTGAAATCAATGGTTTTTGTTTGGCATACATTTTAAAGAGAAAAATCTCAGGTAAAACGTAATTTCGTTACCATGGAATTGCCCTGATAAAACCATGGAATGATAAACATGATTCTTGTGAGGTGATGGAAAGTTCTAAATTATGCAGGTAACTTTAAAAGGTTTTCTCCAAATTTTGGCAGTGGGCAAATAATCTGGATTAGAACTCCCTCCATCCCTCTGTGAGTGGGTGGTGGCCTGGCCGAGGTCACTTTCTGGAGCAGACTCAACACTCTCAGCATGCTGACAGCGTTTGGCTTCATGTGATAGGAGAGGCCTGCTGCTCCAAAGCCAGAGAGACCCACCAGAGGCCTGGGAGAGGCCCCAAACTGCTCCCCTGACACCAGCTTCTAGCCTGTGATGTCTTAAAAGCCTCCGCAGATTCTGACCATAAATTATGCCCCGTTATGCACCAAATTAGGAGTTGAATGTATCTATCTCATGTCTCAGAGTTTTTTTGGGGTTTTGGAGGCCATTAACTGAAAGATTCTAATCATTGTAAAAATCTCAGGCCAATGTGCTGCCAGTCTTGAAAAATGCCGCTTGATACCTGTCTATCTTATCTGCTTGGGACATCTACAGAAGCTCTTCCTTACCACAGATTTCACCCTCGGGTTGACTGGGTTGTCAGAGTGCATTCAAGAGTTATGGATTATTTCATTGCTTATTTACCTTTCCCAGAAGAACAATAAAGCTTTACTAAAATGGAAGTGACATTTGATCCTCTGAGCCATCACATACCTGGAGTGTCACATTGACACTTGTCAGATGCCCTACTGCACATGCCGAATTGGTGTCAGATTTCTTCCTTTGGGCACATTTACTACTTCTCCTCCTCCCTCCTCCCTTCTTCCTCTTCAGTGTGGTTTGACGTCTAATTTGTGAAAATACCTCATGGACAGAGAATGAGAATGAGAGCGGCTCCTGTTTTGACAAACTGGGGTTCCACTGCCAATGCTAACACTGTGGGGTATTCCATGGCCATACGCTGACGTTACCTTAGCCCAGGGTCAGCCACAGCTTCAGCCTTGCTCCGGGCCTCCTGCCCCAGGCCTCCAGCCCCAGGCCTCCTGCTCCAGGCCCTGGGCCCAGAAACAAGACAGTGGCTCCTCTTGGGGGCCTGTCTCTTTGAATGACTCCATGAATAGCCCAAGCCATTTAGAGCACATTGCTTGGCTGTAAGCTGTTTTGACATTGCCTAATACCTCTCTTAGACTTGGCCAGGGTCTTGGCTCAGGGCCGTATTCATGGTGGAGGGTGCATCCCAAATAGCGCCCTGCTCCCTATATGGTGCACTACCTCTGGGCCCCTGGTCAAAAGTAGTGCACCATGTAGGAAAATAGTGTGCCATTTGAGACGCAGAGGGGATACAGGGGATGGCGGTGCAGTGGTAGGTACATGTGTCAGGCCTGGCCTGTGGAGACAAGAGTGGCCCTTTTCTGCTCTTGTGAGTGGGAACATGGGAATATTTCTGGCATGTGTCTCAGAAATCTGGACGGCTGTCGAGACTTAGTCTGACATCACTCACTCCTGTCCATCTCCTGTCAGTCTGACTGGTGTTAAAAGGTCTGCATTCTTGGGAGCAGTCGGAGTAATACAAGGAAGTAGACATTCAGAGGGGATATTCCTGGGGATTTCTATATGTTGCACACAGGCACACACAAGTACGCTCGCACACGCACACGCACAAACGTTATTACAATACTGTATTGGGCCTGAAGCCTAAAGGGCAGTGTACAAAGCCCAGGATAAAACTGTGAATGACATGTAGAGAGATCTGGTTACAACTCATTCACAGCGCTCCAGTGTTATGCAAGGTACTCTAAGCATGGATTGAATGTATATATTTGTTTGCGTACTGTACATGAGTAGCTTATTACTGACTTCAAATAAGAAATGAAATATGTGATACTAAAAACATAAAATAGTTTGTAGATTTTGTCTTTGATCTTTCCATTTTGGTTAGGCTGGGACAACTGAGACAACTTTGTTGTGATGAGTAGCATGGTGATTACAAAAGCAGGAAATATGACTCAGGAGTTATCTGCCGACAGTAGTGGTGCGTGGGTAAAAATCACTGGGGAAGCCAAGCCAAGTAAAAGAGCCAACCTTTAAATAATTGTGTTGTTTGCTCTATAACCTGTTTGTTCCTATCCCTTGGCACCATGATATATAGGCCTAAGGCAGAGACAGTAAAAAGACAGTGGCAGAATCAATTCATCCAAACCTTTGTTTCATCACAAAACCAGAGAGCAACATCTGTCTGGTGAAGTCCACAAACCATATTGCATATAACAAATAGTTACATGACCTAAAGCGTAGTCAAGCAAGTTAATGTTTCCGACATTTTCGGACTACTAAACATCTATTGATTTAGAACCGCAGAGACTTACCACAAGTCGCAAAGAAAACAGGAGCTTCCTCCTGTATTCCAGCACCATTTCAACTTCAATATTTCAACATCATTAAATCACCTAAATCACCTGCTTAGTCTAATACAGTGACAACTAAAAGATATCAAAAACAATGTAGTCCAATCAACGTAAGCTAAATATGATGTGGCTGTCCATGGTACTGATTTCTCTGTGTGTGTGTGTGTGTGTGTGTGTGTGTGTGTGTGTGTGTGTGTGTGTGTGTGTGTGTGTGTGTGTGTGAAAGTAGAAAAAACATGTTGACTCACCCACCCTACTTGTAGAGAAACGGCAATGCCATCCTCCTCTCTTTCATGTTGCCGAGACTGTACTGTCGTACAGCACACGCTTTTAGTTTAATTTTGTTGTCCTAGGCTACCTGGCTAAAATGCTAACTGCTTAACTTCCTTTCATTGGCAACGATGCGCCAGGCCAGCTAGTTAACATTAGCCTACTACATCTACTTACATATTGAACTTCCATCCTCTCAGGCCAGGGGTACAATATATTAATTTTGGTTGGATCAGCATTTCAGTTATAATCATTGGCCAGTAAAAGCACAAGTCCAAATCTCTATCCATGGCTAATTTATGAAAGGGACAATTTTAGCTAGCTAGCTAGCCCCCGGAGGACAACAACACAACGAGATGCAACAATTCAAGGTCTTGCTTTTTTAATGTGATTGGTGTGAAGCCAAATTCAAAGCTGGCTTCCCTTGACACTTTTTTTTCGTGCGCCAGGACCATTCACAGTTGAACTCACTCAGTTTAGCTCAAAGCTGATTGGCTATTATTTTGTATTTATTTTTTATCAAGGGAGGCCAAATGCTTGTTGGCTTCCCTTGCATTCAATGCTACAGGAGGCAACAATGTCATATTATTTTTGACCAGACTGCATGAGATAGATTGGCTACACATACAGAGACAGAGGGGCGCTGTTTCGCTCGCTCGGATGCTTTTTCTGGTAAGATACATTGCGAATTGAAGGAAAACTATGAAACAAAGAGAGACGAAAGATACGTTTTTTTAGGGGTTTTTACAGGGTTTTGTCCATTTTTTGGGGAGAAGCCTGGCTTCCCTTGGCATCCATGAATACATGCCACTGTCTGCCAATGAGATGTGCTATTGTCTGCTGCCATGCGTGTGCAGTAAGAGCCAAGGGATGTGGCTATTTGAAGCTGCCTCTTTGTGTGTTCTGCTGCAGTGAAAGGGAGACAATGTCAACTCCAGTAGCCCACTAAAGACAAGTGAGTCACTCTCAGAGAAATGTGCTTTGTTCAAACATCTCTCTCTCTCTCTCTCTATCCTCTCTCGTCTTGTCACCCATCACAACATGGCCCAGGTTGTCTGTTGTCTGAGGGGGGTGACAGGTCTTGTTGGAATTTGACTTCTAATCCTCTGGACAAGTCTCAAACCCCCATGATATGTCTCGAGCTGAGGTGCCCCAGCCTTGTCCTTTATTCATGTCTGTCTGTCTGTCTGTCTGTCTGTCTGTCTGTCTGTCTGTCTGTCTGTCTGTCTGTCTGTCTGTCTGTCTGTCTGTCTGTCTGTCTGTCTGTCTATGTCTCTCTCTCTCTCTCTCTCTCTCTTTCTCGTGTTCAAGGCCACTCATCTCTCTCTTTCTAAAGAGGAGTGGAAAATATCATTGCTTATCTTCTGTTATGGCTAGAGGCCAATAGACAGCTTGCTATGCATTAGTGCCATCTACTGGTCAGTGAAAAAACCTCCCCTGAACCTCCCACACACTATGTATGACCGCATTATCAATTGGTTTGCTCAAAATGCATACAGTAAAGGGTTATGTCAAGAACATACAAAGAATACAACTGTCAATTCCATTCAAACTGCAGATCAGTTCTCATTGTAGGAAATGTTAACAATGAGGTAAATAATGGGCACAATTCCCAAACCTCCTGTGTAACCACAACAACTCTGCATGTCAGGGACATTTGGTGTTAGTGTGTGTTTGTTAAAACTAATTCTAAGCAGACACCGGTCCAGCTGGTTTTTAATGAGGCCTGAAGTCCTAAAAGGATTCAATGTTATGCAAGTTTGCCAACCTGCAGCTATTGTGGCCATGGATAAAGCGCTTAAGTGTCTGCTGTTTAATTATATGTATCAAACATAAAATAATGGCGGCAGGCGGCAGCTGGCTTATGGGTAGTGTGTACAGTGCAATAACTCATAAACATTGCATTAGTACAAAAGCAACAGCACAGCAGGGACACAAAAAGAGTATCGGTTTCCATGGTGCATTGGTCAAATAGCAGGCGAAACGTAGGAAACCCCTGTACAACCGCAGGCAGAGCAGAGGGATAAACAGACTTTAAAGGAGTATGTTGATGCACTGTATCCGCCGTTGAACAATCCACCTGCCGCCATCTTTCAGCGCAGCCATTCAGAGCCCTGCATCTCTTTCTGTGGTGCGCAAATTGACATGTCATCGCTTGACTATATTGATTTGAACACCTTGCCTGCTTTTTTTTTTATAAACCTCAAACACTTCAAACCCCGCCAGACAGTGACGTGACTCTTTCCACCTCTCCACCTCCGTGGGGCTCAAAGTAAGTAAACATGGTCTGAAAGCCTGCAATCGGCTCCCTTTAGAAAACACCACAAAACAACCTTTAAATGCAGCCTTTAGCTTTCAGGGCCATACAAACAGGAGTTCATGTGATCCTGCAGGAACAGCCACAGCCCCAGTGCCCATACTCTTCCTCGCCCTAGTGTCGTCTGCTGACAGCTCCTTTTAAGGCTCCATTGTGTTAACATTGACACCGAGGACAAGGGCTAGTCATTTAAAAGCACAGAGCGTGGGGCATGGTGTGCACACTCCTCTTCCTCTCCTCACCGTTTTTTTATTTCACATTTATTTAACCAGGTAGGCAAGTTGAGAACAAGTTCTCATTTGCAACTGCGACCTGGCCAAGATAAAGCAAAGCAGTGTGACACAGACACAGTTACACATGGAGTAAACAATAAACAAGCCAATGACACAATAAACAAATCAATGACAGTAGAAAAAAGAAAGTCTATATACAGTGTGTGCAAAAGGCATGAGGAGGACCGTTCCTTTCCTCTGGCCAGAAGGCATGGTTCTCCTCCTCCTTTCCCTGCTCTCCTCACCGTTCCTTTCCTCTGGCCAGAAGGCATGGTTCTCCTCCTCCTTTCCCTGCTCTCCTCACCGTTGCTTTCCTCTGGCCAGAAGTCATGGTTCTGCTCTCTCTGCTCTCCACCATACGCTGGAGATGAATGTCAGTCCCCAGGCATCTCCTGAGCTGTGGTCTGTTCATTGGAGGAGATCATCTGTACCTCCAAAGGCAGGTGCACACCCAGATACGATTGTGAAGTAATGGTGATGACAGACGAGTTACTCTCAGACCATGTTGATGTACAGTTGAAGTCGGAGGTTTGCATACACCTTGGCCAAATACATTTAAACTCAGTTTTTCACAATACCTGACATTTAATCCTAGTAAAAAATTCCCTGTCTTAGGTCAGTTAGGATCACCACTTCATTTTAAGAATGTGAAATGTCAGAATAATAGGAGAGAGAATGATTTATTTCAGCTTTTATTTCTTTCATCACATTCCCAGTGGGTCAGAAGTTTACATACACTCAATTCGTATTTGGTAGCATTGCCTTTAAATTGTTTAACTTGGGTCAAACGTTTCGGGTAGTCTACCACAAGCTTCCCACAATAAGTTGGGTGAATTTTGGCCCATTCCTCCTGACAGAGCTGGTGTAACTGAGTTAGGTTTGTAGGCCTCCTTGCTCGCACAAACTTTTTCAGTTCTGCCCACAAATGTTCTATAGGATTGAGGTCAGGCTTTGTGACAGCCACTCCAATACCTTGACTTTGTTGTCCTTAAACCATTTTGCCACAACTTTTGAAGTATGCTTGGGGTCATTGTCCATTTGGAAGAGCCATTTGCAAACAAGCTTTAACTGATGTCTTGAGATGTTGCTTCAATATATCCACATAATTTCCCTTCCTCATGAAGTGATCTATTTTGTGAAATGCACCAGTCCATCCTGCAGCAAAGCACCCCCACAACACGGTGCTGATATATGATAGAGATACATTTGTACCTGTTTCCTCCAGCTTCTTCACAGGTCCTTTGCTGCTGTTCTGGGATTGATTTGCACTTTTCACACCAAAGTACGTTCATCTCTAGGAGACAGAGTGTGTCTCAATCCTGAGCAGTATGATGGCTGCGTGGTCCCATGGTGTTTATACTTCCGTACTATCGATTGTACAGATAATCTTGGTACCTTCAGGCATTTGGAAATTGCTCCCAAGGAGGTCTTGGCTGATTTCTTTTGATTGTCCCATGATGTCAAGCAAAGAGGCACTGAGTTTGAAGGTAGGCCTTGAAATATATCCACAGGTACACCTCCAATTGACTCAAATGATGTCAATTAGCCTATCAGAAGCTTCTAAATCCTTGACATAATTTTCTGGAATTTTCCAAGCTGTTTAAAGGGACAGCCAATTTAGTGTACGTAAACTTCTGACCCACTGGAATTGTGATGCAATGAATTATAAGGGAAATAATCTGTCTGTTAACAATTGTTGGAAAAGTGACTTGTGTCATGCACAAAGTAGATATCCTAACCGACTTGCCAAAACTATAGTTTGTTAACAAGAAATTTGTGGAGTGGTTGAAAAATGAGTTTTCATGACTCTTCCAACTTCAACTGTAGCTAGATGGTTTCCTCCGTCACTCAAACCCCCTTTTGTTTCTCTTCCATCATGTCATTTTACAGCTGCAAGTACTGTACAACATGCAGGGAAAAGTCCATGGGATTGCGTTGGTTCTTTCTCAGGACATTCTCAAAAGAAAACATAAATTCACAGTGAAATGAGAAAATAATCACTTAAATAATTGTCAGATAGTCATTCTCTTTCTCCCTAAAATCAAAAACCATTCTGTTTTCACCATCTCTAATGAAATATTATGTTTCAAGCTAAAGGTGCATACTGCTTTTTGATTTCCCCTGTCTATAATAGTATCATCTTTATCCGATTGGGCCAAAATATGTTCACCACGTTTCTATTTCCGAGGAGATTTTGTGAGAGCAATCAGTGTTTCTTTCCATATAAAAATCCAGAGGTCACCAAAGTTACGGAGACAAAGGGCTTTATTGGAAGTGGAAGCCTGGTGTGCCAGGGATGACAGACACCACCAGCTGATTGGCCGGTTCCTGCTCGGATGGGATTCGCTGTCAACAGGTCCCAATTAGCCCAATCAGAATGGGAGGAAGTGTCACAGAAAGGATGCTTTGTTATAGTGCCTCTGCTCTGTTTGTGAAGCTGGGGCAAAGACCAAACACAATTGCTTTTTCTTTATTTTCTCTTCTGTTGACCCGTTACAGATTTTATGGGATGAATTCAATTCAAATCAAAGTTTACTGGTCACGTACACAGTTTTACAGACGTTGTCTCTGGTGCACCGGAATTCTCGTGTTTCTATCAAATCAAATCAAATCAAATCAAATTTTATTTGTCACATACACATGGTTAGCAGATGTTAATGCGAGTGTAGCGAAATGCTTGTGCTTCTAGTTCCGACAATGCAGTAATAACGAGCAAGTAATCTAACTAACAATTCCCAAAAAAAACTACTGTCTTATACACAGTGTAAGGGGATAAAGAATATGTACATAAGGATATATGAATGAGTGATGGTACAGAGCAGCATAGGCAAGATACAGTAGATGATATCGAGTACAGTATATACATATGAGATAAGTATGTAAACCAAGTGGCATAGTTAAAGTGGCTAGTGATACATGTATTACATAAGGATGCAGTCGATGATATAGAGTACAGTATCAACGTATGCATATGAGATGAACAATGTAGGGTAAGTAACATTATATAAGGTAGCATTGTTTAAAGTGGCTAGTGATATATTTACATAATTTCCCATCAATTCCCATGATTAAAGTGGCTGGAGTAGAGTCAGTGTCATTGACAGTGTGTTGGCAGTAGCCACTCAATGTTAGTGGTGGCTGTTTAACAGTCTGATGGCCTTGAGATAGAAGCTGTTTTTCAGTCTCTCGGTCCCAGCTTTGATGCACCTGTACTGACCTCGCCTTCTGGATGACAGCGGGGTGAACAGGCAGTGGCTCGGGTGGTTGATGTCCTTGATGATCTTTATGGCCTTCCTGTAGCATCGGGTGGTGTAGGTGTCCTGGAGGGCAGGTAGTTTGCCCCCGGTGATGCGTTGTGCAGACCTCACTACCCTCTGGAGAGCCTTACGGTTGAGGGCGGTGCAGTTGCCATACCAGGCGGTGATACAGCCCGCCAGGATGCTCTCGATTGTGCATCTGTAGAAGTTTGTGAGTGCTTTTGGTGACAAGCCGAATTTCTTCAGCCTCCTGAGGTTGAAGAGGCGCTGCTGCGCCTTCCTCACGATGCTGTCTGTGTGAGTGGACCAATTCAGTTTGTCTGTGATGTGTATGCCGAGGAACTTAAAACTTGCTACCCTCTCCACTACTGTTCCATCGATGTGGATGGGGGTGTTCCCTCTGCTGTTTCCTGAAGTCCACAATCATCTCCTTAGTTTTGTTGACGTTGAGTGTGAGGTTATTTTCCTGACACCACACTCCGAGGGCCCTCACCTCCTCCCTGTAGGCCGTCTCGTCGTTGTTGGTAATCAAGCCTACCACTGTTGTGTCGTCCGCAAACTTGATGATTGAGTTGGAGGCGTGCATGGCCACGCAGTCGTGGGTGAACAGGGAGTACAGGAGGGGGCTCAGAACGCACCCTTGTGGGGCCCCAGTGTTGAGGATCAGCGGGGAGGAGATGTTGTTGCCTACCCTCACCACCTGGGGGCGGCCCGTCAGGAAGTCCAGTACCCAGTTGCACAGGGGGGTCGAGACCCAGGGTCTCGAGCTTGATGACGAGCTTGGAGGGTACTATGGTGTTGAATGCCGAGCTGTAGTCGATGAACAGCATTCTCACATAGGTATTCCTCTTGTCCAGATGGGTTAGGGCAGTGTGGTTGAGATTGCATCGTCTGTGGACCTATTTGGGCGGTAAGCAAATTGGAGTGGGTCAAGGGTGTCAGGTAGGGTGGAGGTGATATGGTCCTTGACTAGTCTCTCAAAGCACTTCATGATGACGGATGTGAGTGCTACGGGCGGTAGTCGTTTAGCTCAGTTACCTTAGCTTTCTTGGGAACAGGAACAATGGTGGCCCTCTTGAAGCATGTGGGAACAGCAGACTGGTATAGGGATTGGTTGAATATGTCCGTAAACACACCGGCCAGCTGGTCTGCGCATGCTCTGAGGGCGCGGCTGGGGATGCCGTCTGGGCCTGCAGCCTTGCGAGGGTTAACACGTTTAAATGTCTTACTCACTTCGGCTGCAGTGAAGGAGAGACCGCATGATTCCGTTGCAGGCCGTGTCAGTGGCACTGTATTGTCCTCAAAGCGGGCAAAAAGTTATTTAGTCTGCCTGGGAGCAAGACATCCTGGTCCGTGACTGGGCTGGGTTTCTTCCTGTAGTCCGTGATTGACTGTAGACCCTGCCACATACCTCTTGTGTCTGAGCCGTTGAATTGAGATTCTACTTTGTCTCTGTACTGGCGCTTAGCTTGTTTGATAGCCTTGCGGAGGGAATAGCTGCACTGTTTGTATTCAGTCATGTTACCAGACACCTTGCCCTGATTAAAAGCAGTGGTTCGTGCCTTCAGTTTCACACGAATGCTGCCATCAATCCACGGTTTCTGGTTAGGGAATGTTTTAATCGTTGCTATGGGAACGACATCTTCAACGCACGTTCTAATGAACTCGCACACCGTATCAGCGTATTCGTCAATGTTGTTGTCTGACGCAATACGAAACATCTCCCAGTCCACGTGATGGAAGCAGTCTTGGAGTGTGGAGTCAGCTTGGTCGGACCAGCGTTGGACAGACCTCAGCGTGGGAGCTTCTTGTTTTAGTTTCTGTCTGTAGGCAGGGATCAACAAAATGGAGTCGTGGTCAGCTTTTCCGAAAGGGGGCGGGGCAGGGCCTTATATGCGTCGCGGAAGTTAGAGTAACAATGATCCAGGGTCTTTCCACCCCTGGTTGCGCAATCAATATGCTGATAAAATTTAGGGAGTCTTGTTTTCAGATTAGCCTTGTTAAAATCCCCAGCTACAATGAATGCAGCCTCCGGATAAATCGTTTCCAGTTTGCAGAGAGTTAAATAAAGTTCGTTCAGAGCCATCGATGTGTCTGCTTGGGGGGGATATATACGGCTGTGATTATAATCGAAGAGAATTCTCTTGGTAGATAATGCGGTCTACATTTGATTGTGAGGAATTCTAAATCAGGTGAACAGAAGGATTTGAGTTCCTGTATGTTTCCTTCATCACACCATGTCACGTTGGCCATAAGGCATACGCCCCCGCCCGTCTTCTTACCAGAGAGATGTTTGTTTCTGTCGGCGCGATGCGTGGAGAAACCCGCTGGCTGCACCGCTTCGGATTGCGTCTCTCCAGTGAGCCATGTTTCCGTGAAGCAGAGAACGTTACAGTCTCTGATGTCCCTCTGGAATGCTACCCTTGCTCGGATTTCATCAACCTTGTTGTCAAGAGACTGGACATTGGCAAGAAGAATGCTGGGGAGTGGTGCAGCCAGCGGGTTTCTCCAACAGCGGGTTAGCTCCAACAGTTCAATAATAATACCTAGCAATACAAAACAATAAGCAAATAATCTAACCAATAACACAGCAAACAAATGACTGCGAAGTTGGCTAGGAGATAGAAACAGGGTCACGGTGTCTGTAGGCGCCATCTTGAGGTTAACATGGGGTTTGTCGCTGTTGTGGCGTTGCTTTGTTGACGCCCTTCCCAGACGAAGCTATGGGGGCATTGTTGTGGCCCTTAATGTTACCGATGATATAAATATTGCCTGGTATTGCTGCTTCTGTGAATCTGAATAGGATTCAATAGCCCAACCTGCTTCCTGACATAAATACATCATCAAGAGGACATTGTGATAACAGACAAACACAGGCACAAATTCAAACCAGAAGTCTGGGGTTCATTGGCAATAATAAACCTTTAAGAAGGTTGTTCATGTGAAAATAGTGGAATAGAAACAGCAGACAAGCTCTGTGTCATAGAGGAGGATGTTGAGTCATTCCAGGAACATAAAACACACACAGCAGCCATTCTGTGTGAGAGCGAGAGAGTCTGTGTGTATCGTACAAAGCAGATCTAATCAACACTTTTCTCATGGTGCTTTGTAAATAAACATGGACTAGTTTGATTACTGGAAAGGGGGCAGTGAAATGTAAAATCTCTTCCAAGTGAGAACACAGAGTTAATTTGCACTGCTGACATTCAGTGACTCTCCTGCTACCTCACTTCCTCAGGTCAAAAGTCAAAGTCCAATCACTCACCCCTGCCCTGGCGAAAGAGTCAGTATACAGACTTCACTTACGAGGATTCAGCACCCAAAACATTTGAGAAATAATCTATTTCATTCGAGTGAATCAACCCAGCCAGCCAAGCTGGGACCACAGTCAGAATAATTTAGTCTGCTGGCCTGGTATCAGTTAAGGCTTCAATAGCTGTAGTGTGAGAGAGTGAGGATGGACAAGTAATGGGAGGACTGTCTCTCCCTCTCTCTTTCTACCTGTCGTCCCCCTTTTTCTCAGGGTAGAGAGGCCCTTACAGGATAATGGACCACAGCAGATCTTTATTGAATCCCAGTACAATGATCTCTAGAATGAAATTGCAACCCCTTTGCTGGATCACAGTGAAAGGTGTAATTAACGAGGGGCTATGCGTTCTATGGAAAAGAATACACAACGTGGAAGGAGTGTGCCACGACGCTCAGCGCAGTGTGACTTACCTTCCAAGGAGTCTCCTTATTTCCCATAGAACGCTTTGGTATCCCAACAAAGAGAAATGCTAGCTAAACCATCAGTCCTCCTAAATATTAGCTCGCTAACTATTTAGGTAAATCGAATTCCACAATGCCAATAATGGTTTCAATTTGACTTTTGAAAGAGCAATTTAAAACTGTTTTTTTTCTGGAACTAGTTCATAACTAATGGTTATTGTCATGCATCACAGATAAATAATGCACACTCCAGAATGCCCTTCAGGCCAATCAGAAATGAGCATTCAGCAACACCATGGTATAAATACATTTTTAAACTGGGTGGTTTAATGTAACGGCAGATTTCCTCCTCTTCGTCTGAAGAGGAGTAAGGATCGGACCAAGATGCGGCGTGGTAAGTGTTCATGACGATTTTAATAAGAAAAGCCTGAACACTATGAAATACAAAACAATGAACGATAACGTGAAATAAACCAAACCGAACCAGTCCCGTGTGGCACAAACACTGACACAGGAAACAAACACCCACAAACCAACAGTGAAATCCAGGCTACCTAAGTATGATTCTCAATCAGAGGCAACTAACGATACCTGCCTCTGATTGAGAACCATACTAGGCCGAAACAGAAACCAAACATAGAAACACAAAACATAGACTGCCCACCCCAACTCACGCCCTGACCATACTAAATAAAGACAAAACAAAGGAAAATAAAGGTCAGAACGTGACATTTAAGCCCTGAATGCTGATTGACTCAAAGCCGTGGTTTATCAGACCGTATACCTCGCGCATGACAAACGTTTATTTTTACTGCTCTAATTACGTTGGCGACCAGTTTATAATAGCAATAAGGCCCTTCTGGGGTTTGTGATATATGGTCAATATACCACGGCTAAGGGGTGTGTCCAAGCACTCTTAGCCGTGGTATATTGGCCATATACCACATCCCCTCGGGCCTTATTGCTTAAATATCTCATCCAAAGATAACAGATATTAGCACTATTTTGTATTTATTTATACAATTGATTTTTTATCTTTGTATGTGAGACTTGAATATCTACGTCTCAGACATTCTAAGACACAAAAACACTGTTGCCACGCAAACTCAAATGTGGCATCATATTTTGGTTGGTAGTTTATGGTAGAAGAGCTCATCAGAGAGGAGTAGGAGTGGTGTGGGGTCACACCCAAACCCAAAGCCTATTCTGATGTGGGGTATATTATTTTGAGCCTGTCTGGCCTAATATTATTGCAGAGCTCCAATTGGAGAATAATGTTGTGAATGGCCAGGAGAGCAGACGGATGCCAGCCTCCCATAGCTCGAGGACTCCAGGACCAGGCTTGAGGACTCAAGTCCCAAATTGCAACCTATTCCCTATATAGTGCACTACTTGCCCATAGGGGTTGGGTCAAAAGTAGTGCACTATGTAGGGGATGGGGTGCCATTTTGGACGCAGGCTGAGAGTCCTAGCTCTAAGTCTCCTAGCTCTGAGTCACGACCTCAGACACTTTCATCACTCTACTGCCCCCACACAGTCTGATGTCTGATGTATGATGAGGGTTCTGCTGTTTGTGATGAGGGTTCTGCTGTTTGGTCTGATGTCTGATGTATGATGGAGGTTCGGCTGTTTGGTCCGAAGGATTTTAGTGTGTGAAAAAGACAGACAGAGCTGAAGAGAAAGCCATGCATTTGTATGAGTAATGTAAGAACGTCATTTATTGG
This sequence comes from Oncorhynchus tshawytscha, assembly GCF_018296145.1. Lineage (NCBI taxonomy): Eukaryota > Metazoa > Chordata > Actinopteri > Salmoniformes > Salmonidae > Oncorhynchus > Oncorhynchus tshawytscha. Next base: position 36,295,727 of record NC_056432.1, read on the forward strand.
TCTTGGGGTAAATCGGAAACACTGAACAGATTGGAATGGGTTCCTTTGGGTAGCCTAGCCAGTGTTTCACTGTGAAGGTAGATATATTTATTTCTCTCGTAAGGTCAGGATCTTTGTATCAAAAGAAGTTAGGACACAATGGAGTTGGAAGTCTCTTTTCTCACAGCCATTTGTTTGCCAAGCGAGGAGGAGACTAATAGAGACATATTTAGGGCCAGACCCTCTCCTGCACGCCCTGCTAGTTCTTATGCCTTTAGCTGTGTGTCTCATATCCCTCAGACCTGGGGACGTATTTATCAAAGCCTCTCAGAGTTGTAGTGCTGAGTAAGATTTCAGTGTGAATAAGGCCCATGGTCTGCATCTCCGAGGCTCTTGCTGGTGTTTTCCTCAGCAGGTCTGAGTGAGACCCCCCCCCCGGAGACCCTACCCCAGCTCCCATGGCCATTAATCACCAGCCCTGTGGGGGCCAATCATGCGCTGCCCTGCTCCGCTGAGGCTCCTGTCATCCCCACTTCCTGTGTCTACACAGTACCCCGCCAGGACCCTGCCAGGACCCGACCGGGCGGCCGTGGACATTGCCAGAAGAAAAGACTCTGGGGCAACAGAATTAATAACCAATAGTCTTCATCTAGGGGTACGAAGGGTCAGCTCCATAAAGCTTTTTCCCCCTACTTTTTCCAAAACATTAAGCCCAAGGCATCTTTTGTTATGAGCAGAACACACAGCCAGTGTTACAGAACCAAAGATAAACATTTAAGGGCCCTCTGAGATTTCCCTTAAACAGCATTCTGAGAAAGCTACGGGGCTATATGTCATTTTATATGGAGTGTTAAGAGAGATTACTTTATCTCCTTCACTGTTAAAACAGTGTTTCAGTGAGAAACCTGCATGCGACTAGACAGACAGAAACCTATCAACTTAGTCATCTCTTGTACTCTCCTACTCCAGCGGTCCTTTGCAATCTTCCGGTCCAGAATAGGCTTTTTGTAGTCCCATAGCCTGCTCTATGAGTTACATAACTGCTACATTTTGATTGTTGTTGTGGTTAAAGTCTTGAAGAATCGGATGTTAAAGTTCCCTGTCCTGAAGGCAGCTACATTCCACAGCCTACAGTGATGGATTGATCTGCAGTAAAGAGGTCTTTGATGATGGGGATGATGAGTCAAACTGAGTGTCCCCCTTAACTGTATTGGAATAGTCCAAACACATCCACCTGCCAATCAAACCCCATTTAAGGTGAAGGCAGCAGAGTGTCCAATGGCCTGGAGCAGGGGAAGCTCCTTATAGCTTTCTAGGCCTGTCCACTGTGGTTGAAATGGAGTGGGTGAAAAATGAAGCTTGGCCCTGACAGAGGTATTAAACAGCAGGGTAGAGTGACACACACACACACACACGCGTGCGCACGCGTACACACACACACACACACACGCACACACACACGCACACACACACACGCACACACACGGTACACACTTACACACACTTACACTACTCATGCTGTGTTAGCAAGGTCTGGGACATGCCCCCCAGGTAGGCCCTGTGTGCTAAGACAAGCTGGCTCGGCAGGAGGGTGTGTGTGTGTGCCAGTGTGCATGTGTGTGGGTGTTGGCTTTGATGTGGCGGCCAGTAAAGCGGCCAGGGTTGTGATTGACACACGGTTAGGCTTTAATGATTCCCAGCGCTCGGCTAAAGCTGCGGGCCCTGTGTTTACCTTCCAGCGCCATTCAACCTGCACTGGCCACTCTTTATCGTTTAAGACCAGATCACAGCACACTGATGCTGAGTATTAATCCCAGTACACACCCTTGCACACACAAACACATATATTTTACACACTCTCTCTGTCTCCCATAAATTGCCTCTCTAACAGATACCCTCTCACACAAATGCTCCCTGTGTCTCTGTGAGCGATATTCCTAGCAGTTAAACGAACAAGGTCCCCTGGGCACTCTATCCCAGTAATTTATGGTCAAACAAAAAACGTTGAGACAAGGAGTTATGGCCTGTGAATTGCTTGTGTTGGCTGCCCCATAAAAGACATCCCCTTGTCAGGCACAGCAGTGTGTGGGACTCAGGAGTAGAGGAGGGGTGTGTGTGTGATGGCGTTGCTCTTGGAAAATCAGCTGCTCTCCATATGGGTGGCCTTTCCTCACAGCAGCAGAGCGATCCAACATTCAAATCCCTCCGTTTGAAATGCCACTGACTACGATAATGGCTCACCTATCCCAATCCATTGAAGTATCAAATCTATGATCAGGAAACGTGGGCTTTTTTTCTCCTGTGCCCGAGGCTTTATTTGAGATCTGGAGTTTTATTAAAACACGACAGAAGAAAGTAGAAAAACATATCGAAGTGAAAAGTAGATAAACATATTGAAATTATAAATTAAATAGTACCGAGCGATTATGTTCGTTTATACTGAACTGTATGTTACAGTATCGCTGTCCTACCGAATGGGAGACTGAATATGTTGACAGATTAATTGACAGATAGATACGTAATAATATTTCATTAAAAATGTTAAAGACAGAGTGCAGTTAAAAATGTGAAATTGTCTGTGTTTTATATATATTTCACACTATGAGGTTGGAATAACACTGTGAAATTGTGAAAATGATGATAATACTCTTTTAGTGTAAGAGCTGTTTGAAAAAAGCAGCTGAAGATTCTGCCTGTTTTGGTGGGATGGCATTTTGGCCTGCCTGGTGACAATACCAGGTTGCAAATTAGTTAGTAGACTAATAAGCGTGGGGTGCCAGGTAGACTAGTGGTTAAGAGTGTTGGTCCAGTAACCAAAAGGCTGCTGGATCAAATCCCCAAGCTGACAAGGTTAAAATCTGTAGGTCTTCCCCTGAACAAGGCCCTGTTCCCTGGTAGGACATTGTTGTAAATAATAATTTGTTCTTAACTGACTTGCCTAGTTAAATAAAGGGAGTTCCAAACAGCTATTTTTCAGTAAGGTACTTAATTGTTACCTAGAAATGATTTGATTTTGAGATAAAAGAAACATTTGCATTGGACACTGTTGTTTCACTCCTTTTACTATACACTGAACAAAATAACCCTGTTGTTTCACTCCTTTTAATATACACTGAACAAAAAGAACACTAATTCACTCCTTTTACTATACACTGAACAAAATAACACTGTTAATTTACTCCTTTTACTATACACTGAACAAAATAACACTGTTAATTTACTCCTTTTACTATACAATGAACAAAATAACACTGTTAATTTACTCCTTTTACTATGCACTGAACAAAATAACACTGTTAATTTACTCCTTTTACTATACAATGAACAAAATAACACTGTTAATTTACTCCTTTTACTATGCACTGAACAAAATAACACTGTTGTTTCACTCCTTTTACTATACACTGAACAAAAATAACACTAATTCACTCCTTTTACTATACACTGAACAAAATAACACTGTTAATTTACTTTTACTATACACTGAACAAAATAATACTGTTAATTTACTCCTTTTACTATACACTGAACAAAATAACCCTGTTGTTTCACTCCTTTTAATATACACTGAACAAAAAGAACACTAATTCACTCCTTTTACTATACACTGAACAAAATAACACTGTTAATTTACTCCTTTTACTATACACTGAACAAAATAATACTGTTAATTTACTCCTTTTACTATACACTGAACAAAATAACCCTGTTGTTTCACTCCTTTTAATATACACTGAACAAAAAGAACACTAATTCACTCCTTTTACTATACACTGAACAAAATAACACTGTTAATTTACTCCTTTTACTATACACTGAAAAAAATAACACTGTTAATTTACTCCTTTTACTATACACTGAACAAAATAACACTGTTACTTTATTTACTCCTTTTACTATACACTGAACAAAATAACACTGTAATTTACTCCTTTTACTATACACTGAACAAAATAACACTGTTGTTTCACTCCTTTTACTATACACTGAAGAAAAATAACACTAATTCACTCCTTTTACGATACACAGAACAAAAATAACACTGTTAATTTACTCCTTTTACTATACACTGAACAAAATAACACTGTTGTTTCACTCCTTTTACTATACACTGAACAAAATAACACTGTTAATTTACTCCTTTTACTATGCACTGAACAAAATAACACTGTTAATTTACTCCTTTTACTATACACTGAACAAAATAACACTGTTAATTTACTCCTTTTAGTATACACTGAACAAAATAACACTGTTAATTTACTCCTTTTACTATACAATGAACAAAATAACACTGTTAATTTACTCCTTTTACTATACACTGAACAAAATAACACTGTTAATTTACTCCTTTTACTATACAATGAACAAAATAACACTGTTAATTTACTCCTTTTACTATACACTGAACAAAAAGAACACTAATTCACTCCTTTTACTATACACTGAACAAAAATAACACTAATTCACTCCTTTTACTATACACTGAACAAAATAACACTGTTGTTTCACTCCTTTTACTATACACTGAACAAAAATAACACTAATTCACTCCTTTTACTATACACTTTCCTAAAAATATATATGCAACATATAAAGTGTTGGTCCTTTGTTTCATGAGTTGAAATAAAAGATCCCAGAAATGTTCTATACGCACAAAATGTTGTGCACAAATTTGTTTACATCCCTGTTTGTGAACATTTCTCCTTTGCCAAGATAGCATATCAAGAAGCTGATTAAACTGCATGATCATTACACATGTGCACCTTCTGCTGGAGACAACAAAAGGCCACTCATAAATCTGCAGTTTTGTCACACAACACAATGCCACAGATGTCTCATGTTTTGAGGGAGCTAGCACTTGGCATTCTGACTGCAGGAATGGTTCACCAGAGCTGTTGCCAGAGAATTGAATGTTAATTTCTCTACTAAAAGCCATCTCCAATGTCGTTTTAGAGAATTTGGCAGTATGTCGAACCGGCCTGTAACCACGCCAGACCAGGACCTCCACATCCGGCTTCTTCGCCTGCGGGATCATCTGAGGAGGTGGGACGGGGGTTGCTGAGGAGTATTTCTATTAGGAATAAAGCCCTTTTGTGAGGAAAAACTACTTCTAATTGGCTGGGCTTGGTTCCCCAGTGGGTGGGCAGATGGCTGCGTCCCTGCCCAGTCATGTGAAATCCATAGATTAAGGCCTAATTAATTAATTGAAATTGACTGATTTCCTTCTATGAGCTGTAACCCAGTCAATTCTTTGAATTTGCTCCATGTTGCGTTTATATTTCTGTTCAGTATAAGTACGTCACATTAAGTTTACACCGTGTGTGGCAGGTGGGCTGGCTGGCAGCGACGTACCCCGGCCCTGTTCCCAGGGTTTTATTTAGCCTGTTTAGGTTTGGAGCATCAGTCACAATGCCAAGGCTGTGGCTGCTAGATAGTTTTCCACTTTTAGGAAGCCTAATTACAGCTAATTATGCTTCAGCTGCTTGTCTTCTCATCCCACTCCTCCATTCTACTCCACTCTCCACGCCAAATGCCAAATAGCTCACACACACACACACACACACACACACACACACACACACACACACACACACACACACACACACACACACACACACACACACACACACACACACTTGCATTTGGAAAGTGAAGAAGCTAGCTATGCTGTGAGAGTGCAGAAAGCAGGTGGTTCTGGGTAGGTCCCAGTGGGCACGTTCCCACACAGAACAGAGCGCTAGAGGCTCGGGATCATCTGGAAACAAGTTAATCAACAGCTCCTGACAGAGAGAGAGAGAGCTCCTGCTCCCGCTGCTGGGCTCCAGGGCGGCCCTTATTAGACACTAGTACCACCCACTAGTACCAGGGCTGACCCGTCACTATGGGCCTATACAGCCCTGGCCACGTAGAGCAGAACATAGAACAAGAACCTCATCACATTTCTCCAGTGCTGTCGTATGTACTGGACCTTGACTGATTAGCTTAATCGGGTGCTTTAGTGCTGGGCTGTAACAAAAGCCTGTGCACCCTGCGGCTCTCGAGGATAAGATGTGAGCTCCAGCCATGTGAGTGAGTGACAGGTGGGCTGGAGCACATACATGCAAATGTACATACTACATCAAGGGGCCACCGCCTGGCAGGCGGTCTCAGAGTCCAGACTGCACTGTGTATAGGTAGAGTTGAGTAACAGGTTAGTAGCTATACGAGGCTGCTGTGGAGGAGCTGGAAGTCCTTCCCCACTGTGAGCCACGTGCTGGGGTGAATCGACACAGGAACAAGCCACTGGGCACAGGGGAAAGGCCACAGCATGCTGCAGGTTTCACTAGCTACAGGCCTGACTGAGAGAGAAGGGCAGCTAGCTACAGAGCAGGGCAGAACCATACTGTGCTGCTGTAGAATAAGCAGCCGTACAGTAGAGCATTTGACTTCTTTAATGGGCATGGTTACTGTAGACCCCTGAATTGATAGATTTTTTAAAACCTTTCTTTAAGTAGGCAAGTCAGTTAAGAACACATTCTTATTTACAATGATGGCCTATCAGGGAACAGTGGGTTAAACTGCCTTGTTCAGGGGCAGAACGACAGATTGTTTTACCTTGTCAGCCCAGGGATTCGAACCAGCAACCTTTCAGTTATTGGCCCAACATTCTAACCACCAGGCTACCTGCTTCCCTTTGGAGAGTATGTTAGCAAGTTCTTAGTTCTTCCAGGCTCCACCATCCTTCCGTCCCAGACAGTTCATCTCATATGATAGAATGTTGAAAGGTTATGTAGAGCCCTCAGAACCTTCTCTGTGTTCCCTGTGGAGTTTCCTCCCTGTTCTAGCTTGGAAATAGGAGACTCTCAGATCAGGTTAAGCTGAGATGTCTCATACTCTGCTCTTTTGTGAATGACACTGTCCAACATAAAGGGCTGCCAGGGAATAGTGTAAGAGAGCTGGGGAAAAAGCAGTAGAAAATAGTAGTGTATTGTGCTTCATTTGAACACACACACACACACACACACACACACACACACACACACACACACACACACACACACACACACACACACACACACACACGCACTGCAATATCTCCATCCGTCAATGTGTGTGGAGTATTGAATACAGTCCTGGACCATTTATTATGTTACAATAGTGCTGTCACAGTGGGCTAAGATGAATTAAGGCTTTACCTGTGGCTGGGGAAGCTTTGATGACCCTCATCAAAGCACATGTTCTGGTTATGTCCACAATGACTCCCTATTCCCTTTATAGTGCACTACCTGGTCAAACGCAGTTTTCTATACAGGGAATAGGGTGCCTTTTGGGACACAGCCCTGTTCACCCAGCCAGGTACTGTCTCCTGTGGATGGCAGAACTAGAGAATCCGGCCTCAAGGCAACTCTATCTCGCCCACTGAGGCTCTGGCTGATAAATCAGCTCACAGCGGAGGAATCTTCCCTTTGAAATGAATTACAGAACTGTTCACTTCACAGTGAGTAAGCAGTCTTGTCCGAGCCAGAACGGCCCATTTGAGTCCTATTAAATTGACTTTGATCACTTTCGTAAGGGGGCTATTCAAAACATTGCATATGATTACTTATGGATAACGTCAAGAGGCAAGAACTGATATTCATATCCGACATCTATCTTCAAGATTCAGAATTCATAAGTGTTGTCCAAAAAAATATGGATTCCATTTTTTTCTGGTCAAGTTGCTCTAGCTAAAGCCTTAAAGATGGTCAGACACAGTGATAACTCAGAAGTGCTCATCCAGAAAGCCCCAGACACATACAGGAAATGAGCTGCTATTGTGTGACTGGACGATAGTATCATAAAACAAGTACATGTATCATAGGACTGACTTTAGGCTCAGGGGACTTCTTCCTGCACAATGTCAGACATGCTGCAGTGATCTCTCTCTGTGAACTAGCCCCAGGTTAACAGCGTATCAGATGTGGTCAGTCCTACGGGACACACAACGCCTCAGAACACCCAGTCCTGTCAGCAGATAGACCCATCAGGTGAAGGATGGGAACTTAAAGAAGAATGGATCACCTGCAAGCACGCACAAAGGCCCTCTCTGGTACTTTACGCACTGTAACACTGCACAGTGTAAAACATCTATCTCATAGAGGGCTGCAGGTGGGAAAAGCCTGTTAGAAAGCCACGATCAGCCCCCCACACAGGCTTTAAGGATGGCTGGGTCACTGATAATGTTTGACTACGGCAGTATTTGTTGGGACAAGACCATGGACAGGTTGTTGAGTGTGTAGCTCCATTGGATTGTGTGTTTGATGACAACAAGATAGCGCAATAACATGCACGTGACACACCTCGGCGGTGATGTTCGTTATCTGGTGATGGGCCACGTTGAAAGAGGCCCGTCTACCGTTGGCGTCAGTAAACAACTCTGGAAAAAAAAGGTTCAATTCATGAAAACTTTATCGAAACCACTATCGTTAACGACTGCAGTGGGATATGCTGCCCTTTCACAAGAATCATGTTAATACCTTGTCGGTCCATTTATCCACTGACGCTGTACAAGATCTCAGTATTTAATGTGAAGTTAAATTCCCGTTAGCGCCTTTTAGTGTGTGTGTGTGAATGTGGGTGTGTGTGTTCGTGCATGTGTGTGTGTGTGTGTGTGTGTGTGTGTGTGCAACGGAGGGGTGTGAGATTACTATCTGAAGGTGATACATCAGCCCTGGAGTGGCGGTGGGTCTGCATAATTATCAGGCCTCAATGGGACGATGTGTTATTTCTGCCCAGGGTGAGGTGCTTATCTTGCTCTGTCAGACACCTGGATGGATGAGCTCTGCTCCTCTGAGCCTCAGCTCACCTTCCACAACACCAACCCAAGACAAACTAGCGTCTCTCTCATAGCTAAGCCTCACCTTCCACCACCCAAGACAAACTATCTTCCTCGGGAGACTGTGTGCACATTCACTGCTCCTCAGGACTAGCTTCATCTGAGTCAAATGACCATATTGCTTAAATAATGCTAACCTACTTATTCTATGCTATTGTCCAACAGGCACAGCTATTTCTTTTAAAGTATATTTTCATTTGCAATATGTAGTGTCATGGTGTGTGGCCTGGGGATTTCCTGGTGAGATATCCTGTGTGGAGTGTGTGCATTACACACACACACACACACACACACACACACACACACACACACACACACACACACACACACACACACACACACACACACACACACACACACACACACACACTAGCCAGGGGGTCCAGATCATTGATCAAAAGAATAAAGTCCCAGCTCGGCCCGGCCGACAGTTTTTGTTTCCGTGTCAATGTCTGAAATGTGGGGAAGAAATGCTTATGGAAACCACAGGGACAAGAAGTTTTTACTCAAAGTAAATATATATTAAATGGCAATCTATTCCCAGAGCCCATAGGTCAGAGGTAGTGCACTATATAGGGAACAGGGTGCCAATTGGGACACAAACCAGTCTTGCTGGTGGCACAGGGATTTGATAGTTCTCTCAGCATGGACACACGCACGGCATACTAGCCTTTCATGGTGTACTGAGGTTTAAACACAATCAAGAGGCATTTCCTAAACCGTACACTTCTCTTTTGAGTTACTACCCAGCGGTATTTTCGAGTGCCCTTACAGGAATTGTTGTCCCCTTCTGCTGCTTACTTAGCTGATTGAAATGGACCTAATGGCACAACAGTGTGTTTAATTATAGACATATATTCAGTGGATCAAAGGATGACATGTCTTTGAGGCTTGCATTACATGTAATATCCAGTACGCCAGCATCAAACTCAATGTTTGCATGTTATGTTGTACTGCAGTGTACGGCCTTTTATCTTCGGTAAGATTGAAGAGAACCGTTATTATTACTTTCATTGCACCTTCATCAATCAAAAAGCATCAACACAATTGCTGTATATACAGTATATTAGGATGTCCCATGGCTACACCACTGCATGAACTCTCTGAATGTGAGCTTGCGTTATGAACCACATCACTCTGGTTGTGTTCACTTCTTTCCCTCACAGCTCATTCCCCAGTGTGTTCTGTGACTGAGAGAATCACCACAGTAACAGTCTGTTTTATCATTTCTTTATTTAACCAGTCCATTTGGGCCCAGATAACCTCTGTCTACCAGGGCCAGGCAGCGTAAAAGCCAGTGACCTCTGCCTTTGACCCCTGAGTCCATAAGGACCTAGTCCCTGGCAGGGTAGGGTGGGGTTGCCGGGGGGGGGTGGCTGGGAGGGGGGCTCTAGTTACTGAAGCATGTGGATTCATTAACAAATATCTGTCTGTTTGCCCCAGTAATAAGGGAGCAATTAAAGTGGACTGGGCAGCTCCTCTGGAATCCCAACAACAAGACTGGCTGCCCATGTCACTCAGACACAGGTTCACCAGCAGACCAGGACACCTATTTTGAATCTACAGTGGCTTCAGACAGTGTTCAGACTGCTTGACTCATTCCACATTTTGTTGTGCTATAACCTGAATTCATAATTGATTAAATCAATGTCCACCCCCCTACATCTACACACAATGCCCCATAATGACAAAGTGAAAACATGTTTTACTTTACTAGGCAGGGCACCTGCAGGCTGACTTTGGTTGTCAGTTGAACGGTGTTTCCTCTGACACATTGGTGCAGCTGGCTTCCGGGTTAAGCTGGTGGGTGTTAAGAAGCGCGGTTTGGCAGGTCATGTTTCGGGGGACACATTTGCCTTGACCTTCGCCTCTCCTGAGCCCGTTGGGGAGTTGCAGTGATGAGACAAGATCGTAATTGGAGAGTAATTGGGTATCAGGTAATTGGGGAGCAAAAGGGTGTAAAATACAACAACAACAAAAGAGAAATACAGAAATATCTCATTTACATACAGTACCACTCAAAAGTTTGGACACATCTACTCATTTCAGGGTTTTTCTTTATTTTTACTATATTCTACATTGTAGAATAATTGTGAAGACACCACAACTATAAAATAACACATATGGAATCATGTAGTAACCAAAGAAGTGTTAAACAAATCAAAATATATGTTATATTTGAGATTATTCACAGTAGCCACCCTTTGTCTTGATGTCTTCACTATTATTTTACAATGTAGAAAATAGTCAAAATAAGTAAAAACCCTTGAATGAGTAGGTGTGTCCAAACGTTTGACTGGTACTGTAAGTATTCACCCCGCTGAGTCAGCACTTTGTAAAAGCACTTTTGGAAGCGATTACAGCTGTGAGTCTTTCTTAATAAGTCTCTAAGAGCTTTCCACACATATTTTCTAAATTCTTCAGGATCTGCCAAATTGGTTGTTGATCATTGCTAGACAACCATTTTCAGGTCTTGCCATAGATTTTCAAGTATATTTAAATCAAAACTGTAACTCGGCCGCTCAGGAACATTCACTGTCTTATTGGTAAGCAACTCCAGTGTAGATTTAGCCTTGGGTATTAGGTTATTGTCCTGCTGAATGGTGAATTCATCTCTCAGCGTCTGGTGGAAAGCAGACTGAACCAGGTTTTCCTCTAGGATTTTGCCTGTGCTTATCTCAGCTCCCTAGTCCTTAACGATTACAAGCATACCTGTAACATGAAGCAGCCACCAATGTGCTTGGAAATATGGAGAGTGATACTCAGTAATGTTCACCATTGGTGAAGTCACCATTGGTCTTATAGTGAAATCCCTGAGCAGTTTCCTTCCTCTTCGGCAACTGAGTTAGGAGGGACAACTGTATCTTTTTAGTGACTGGGTGAATTAATACGCCATCAAACGCGTAATTATTATTATTTTAAACATTTTTTATTTCACCTTTATTTAGCCCGGTAGGCAAGTTGAGAACAAGTTCTCATTTACAACTGCGACCTGGCCAAGAATAAAGCAAAGCAGTTTGACACATACTACAACACATAGTTACACCAGGAATAAATAAAACATACAGTCAAAAATACAGTTGAAGAAAATCTATATACACGGTGTGCAAATGAGGTAAGAAAAAGGGAGATAAGGCAATAAATAGGCCATGGTGGCAAAGTAATTGCAATATACCAATTAGACACTAGAGTAATTGATGTGCAGAAGATGAATGTGCAAGTAGAGATACAGGGGTGCAAAGGAGCAAGATAAATAAATAAATACAGTATGGGGATGAGGTAGTTGGATGGGCTATTTACAGATGGGCTATGTACAGGTGCAGTGATCTGTGAGCTGCTCAGACAGCTGGTGCTTAAAACTAGTGAGAGAGGTAAGAGTCTCCAGCTCAGGGAAGTCTCCATCTTATAACTTCACCGTGCTCAAAGGGATTTTCAATGTCTGCTTTTTATTTGTTTTACCCATCTACCAGTAAGTGCCCTTTTTCATTTGCCAGGCATTGGAAAACCTCACTGGTGTTTGTAGTTGAATCTGTGTTTGGAATTCACTTCTCGACTGAGGGACCTTACAGATAATTGTATGTGTGGGGTAGAGATGAGGTAGTCATTAAACATGTTAAACACCATTATTGCACACAAAGTGAGTCCACATAACTTATTATGTGTAGTCTACCACGTGTAGTCTGATGAGCCATGAGAGAAGACTGGGAGACTGGTGAAGATATACTGACCTGAGCCCTAGGACCATGCCCCAGGACTACCTGACATGATGACTCCTTGCTGTCCCCAGTCCATCTGACCGTGCTGCTGCTCCAGTTTCAACTGTTCTGCCTTATTATTATACGACCATGCTGGTCATTTATGAACATTAGAACATCTTGGCCATGTTCTGTTATAATCTCCACCCGGCACAGCCAGAAGAGGACTGGCCACCCCACATAGCCTGGTTCCTCTCTAGGTTTCTTCCTAGGTTTTGGCCTTTCTAGGGAGTTTTTCCTAGCCACCGTGCTTCTACACCTGCATTGCTTGATGTTTGGGGTTTTAGGCTGGGTTTCTGTACAGCACTTTGAGATATCAGCTGATGTACGAAGGGCTATATAAATAAATTTGATTTGATTTGATTATGCAATTTGTTCAGCATATTTTTACTCCTGAATTTATTTAGGCTTACCATAACAAGGGGTTGAATACTTGACTGAAGACATTTCAGCTTTTTATTTTTATTAATTTAGAAAAACTGATATTATGGGGTATTGTGTGTAGGCCACTGACATGAAATCTCAATTTATTCCATTTTAAATTCAAGCGGTAACACAGAATTGTTTTGAAAAAGTCAAGGGGTGTGAAAACTTTCTGAAGACACTGTACCTGCTATTAGAGATGGCTGATGACATCATATGTAGCCTGGGAAGAGAGTATGGGATGGGGACACCATGTTCTTCAGAGCCCATGGTTGCATCTCAAATGGGACCCTATAGAGCACTCAAACTCAACTCTGGACCTCGAAGCCAGTTCCACTGCATTTTCCTCTTGTTCCTCTTTAGACCTTGGACACCAGGTGTGTGCAATTAACTACCAGGTAGAACAGAAAACCAGCAGGCTCTGGACCTCATAGGGTAAGAGTTGAATATCCCTGCTATAGTGCACCACTGGTCAAAAGTTGTAGACTATATAGGGAATAGGGTGGCATTTCGGTCATCCACCACGTGTAGTCTGATGAGCCATGAGAGAAGACTGGGAGACTGGTGAAGATAAGAGCCTAATGAAGACAAAGGAGAGAGGGAAAGAGAGAGGGAAACCTTGGGCTCTTACTCCCCCTCATGGACATAGACAGTAATGTGGAATAGCTGTCAGACACTCCACTCTTACTCACTTCTGTGGTGTAGAGTTGTGGAAGTGTGTAGCATGGGTGGTAAACATGGATGGTGGATATGTTCTCTTCCAGCAGCAAGCAGTTAGGACCTGGTTAGTATTAATGAAATCACTCTGCATAACAATTGATGTTTGATTGAAATGAATGTTATGATTTTGATTATCCTATCAGAGAGAGAGACAAGTAATTACCTTAAAACACTTAGTTTCAATATCTTCAAGCTCCCAACCCTTACTCACTGTAGCACAGAGAGGCACACTGGGTCTTTGTGTTTGTGTGAGTCCTAACTAACTCCAACAGACCTGTCCTTCAGTCCAACATGGCTCGGTTCTGGGTGCAGACAGCCAACAGCCCACCTCCACGTCTGCACCGACCCACCAACCTACCCACCAGCCAGTCGAGCGCAGCCTGCACCCAATGAGCCATTCAGCCCTGCTTCAAAAGTGCACTGGTCCGTGTTTGTGTTGATCTGGACCCCCTGGCTAGTGTGTGTGTGTGTGTGTGTGTGTGTGTGTGTGTGTGTGTGTGTGTGTGTGTGTGTGTGTGTGTGTGTGGTGGTCAGGCCAGGGTCTCTGTGTGTTTGCTCAGGGCTGTGAGGGGGAACGAGGCAGGGGCCGCTATCTGATCAAGGGCCTCAGGGGCCGACAGCTCGTCAGAATGGACACAGACCCTGCAAAATACCCACACTCTGTGCGCCCGTGTGTGTGCGTGAAAATGTGTGTTGAATGTGTCAGAACTGACACCGACCCTGCAGAGTAGAGAAGTTGAAAACAGTTAACAGTGTTAGAGGTCTTTAGATTTAAGGCCCTCCAAGGATCTGCCGGTGGTGATTATTTGATTACCACCAATCTGATAGTCCTGGAGATGTAGAATAATGTGATAAGGAAGCCCTGTGATTTCCTGTTAGTGTCAGGGTCCATGATGGATTGATAATGTCACACTAGGATACACACTGTGAATCAATCTGGCCCAAGTCACACAGCCTGGGTTCTGCGTCTGGGCCCAGCCAAACTAAACTAAGTATTTCATGTAAAATGTAAAACACGCCTTTCGCCATAAACATGTTTTGAAACATGGCCGGCTGGGTCTGAAAAATGACTGTAAGCGTTCTGTGCGAGCTGGGTTTATTTATGTAGATTGGCTAGAGTGGCATATAATTATTCCAGCCCTTCCAAGGTCTTCTTTGTTTATCGTTCATTTCCTCTCCTCTCTCATGCTGAATATTGTCCTGGGATAAGTGAACTAAGGCTCTACACATCTATCTTTACCAGCGCTTTGACTTGACCATCCGCCTGCTGCATATCTGATTACCATGGTTTTAATTATTTGAAAGTTGGAATTTCTCATGGAGAAGTCCGGTGGGGTTGGTGTGTTTTTATAATAGTATTGTATATACTGTGGATATTAATTACAGCCTTTAGGATCAAACTTCATTCCCTGAAAGGTTTTTGGGCAGAATACATGTGTGTGTGTGTGTGTGTGTGTGTGTGTGTGTGTGTGTGTGTGTGTGTGTGTGTGTGTGTGTGTGTGTGTGTGTTTTCCACTTCCCCTCTTGCCTTTAAATAAGATCTGTCCCACTGAGCTGTTTATTGCCTTAATGTTTCTGGAGGGGTAATGATGCATGCTAAATGATCTGGGATGGGTGGAAGAAAAAAATGACATTCTGGCCCGTCTGAGGTTTCAGTTATTAACCCAAGCAATCCAAAGACAGCAATGGCATGCGTTTGTATACGTGTGTGTGCACGTGCGAGTGCATGTGTGTGTATTTTCATACTTGCACTTGCCTGTGTGTGTGCATACCTTCATGTTTATTGTATGTGCTGTGCAGTAATTCTGTCAATCCAAACAAAGTACACAGGCAGATAGCAATGAAGCCACACCTTCCTCATACTAAAGAGCGCTTTTTCAAACACAGCCCGAAAGCAAAGTCAAGCAAATATAGCCTACCTGCTGTTTGAGTTTGTTTTGGGGGCATTTGGAGAGGGGAAATGGCCTGTGATGTTGTGGGACACACAGGTGTGTGAGTTGAAAGTGGGGCGGCCCTGTCTCCGTGGATTGGCCTGAGACAGTGCTGAAAGCTGGGCTCGTTTAGCACGGCGAGGGGGCTACATTAGAGAGGGTGATGACAGTAACGGTTAGGAGGCCGCTGCACACATGAATAGGTTTCACCTGAGAGGAGGGAGGGGACGCCAAGAAGCCCCGACCCTAATGTACTGGTGTTAGTAGGAAAAACACCTTCCCTTAGTTAACCTCTAACCCTGGGATGTTCCCACACACAGAGAGAAACAGAGAGATGGGGAGGGAAGGGGCAGAGAGAAACAGAGAGAGAGATTGATGGGGAGAGGGAGAGGGAGAGAGAGAGCGAGTGGGAGTGGGACGGAGGGTGGGAGGGTGGGGAGGGAGGGAGAGAGAGAGAGAGAGAGAGAGAGAGAGAGAGAGAGAGAGAGAGAGAGAGAGAGAGAGAGAGAGAGAGAGAGAGAGAGAGAGAGAGAGAGAGAGAGAGAGAGAGAGAGAGAGAGAGAGAGAGAGAGAGAGAGAGAGAGAGAGAGAGAGGCGCACCCTGCAGGGTTGTTTGCAGGGTTCTGGCTTCCCTCAGACCCAAAATAAGACACAGATGTTGGCTGCAGTAGTACTGCAAATTCATTACTTTTCAGTATGGGCAAGGGATTTAAAGTTGCAAAGTCATCCTCAATCAATCAAATTGATCAATCAAATGTATTTATAAAGCACTTTTTACATCAGCAGATGTTAGAAAGTGCTTATACAGAAACCCAACCTAAAACATCAAAGATCAAGCAATGCAGATGTAGAAGCACGGTGGCTAGGAAAAACAAAAAACACTGTAGAAAGGCAGGAACCTAGGAAGAAACCGAGAGAGGAACCAGGCTCTGAGGAGTGGCCAGTCTTCTTCTGGTTGTGCTGGGTGGAAATGATAAGAGTACATGGCCATTAAGGCTAGATCGTTCTTCAAGATGTTCAAACGTTCGTAGATGATCAGCAGGGTCAAATAATAATCCCAGTGGTTATAGAGGGTGCAACAGGTCAGCACCTTAGGAGTTAATGTCAGATGGCTTTTCATGGCCGACATAAGGTGCGGTAGAGAGAGAGAGAGGGTCGAAACAGCAGCTCCTGGAAAGGATAGCATGTCCGGTGAACATTTCAAGGTTCCATAGCATCAGGCAGAACAGCAGAAACTGGATCAACAGCACGGCCAGGGGGACTGGGGACGGTGACAGCTGGGAGTTGTCAGGCCGTGTGGTCCTGAGGTATGGTCCTAGGACTCAGGTCCTCCGGGAGGGAGAGCGAGAGAGAGATGGGGAAATTTGAGGGAGCATACTTACAACCCCACAGGACACCAGATAAGACAGGAGACTGACCCTAGCCCCCCGGTACATAGACAGCATAGATACTGGGGACGGAGACTAGGGGGGTCGGGGACAATGTGGCCCTGTCTGACGATACCCCCCGGTAGGATATAACCCCACCCACTTTGCCAAAGCACCCACACCACCAGATGGATATCAACAGACCACCAATTTACTACCCTGAGATAAGGTGGAGTTTAGCCCACAAAGATCTCCCCACCACACGAGCCTGAGGAGACGCAAGACCAGACAATCACCTCAAGTCGAGTATAGCAAAAAAGCCTGTCAATATGTGATGCACCCCTCCTAGGGGCGGCATGCGAAATCCCTAGCAAGCCCCCTTATTAGGGTCAGGGGCGGAGAATTCCACTGGTCTCAGTACTATGACGGGATCCAAAACCAGACCGGAGTATTTCGTATACTTTATATGTCTTCAGGAAGGCAGTTTTTCTGTTTTTTATTTTTTGTTGTTGAGAGGAATGGGAGATTTCATTTAGGCCAATGGGAGGGGGGGGGGGCAAGGTTAGTTTTTTTCAGGAGAGGCTTTATTACACCCATCTTTAGTGAGTTGGGTACACATCCAGAGGATAGTGAGCTGTTTATTATGTTCAACATAGGATGGCCAAGTACATGAAGTAACTCTTTCAGTAGTTTCGTTGGAATAGGGTCCAGTAGGCAGCTGGAAGGTTAGAGGCTATTACTATTTTTGTGACTGTGTCTATAGATACAAGATTAAACAACTTGAGTGTCTCCATTGATCCGAGGTCCTGGCAGTTCTGTGCAGACTCGGGACAACTGAGTTTTGGAGAAATACACATATTCAAAGAGGAATCTGTAATTTACTTTCTAATGATCATGATATTTTCGTCAAAGAGGTTCATGAATTCATCACTGTGAAGGCTATCCTCACTTGGGGAATTCTGCTTTTTAGTTAGCTTTGCAAAAATACATTGTGGATTGTTTGTATTCTCCTCAATCAGGTTGGAAAAGTAGGCTGATCGAGTGAGGGCTTTTCGATATTGCACGGTACTGTGCAATTTTCTGGCAAGTTGTTTTAGGGCTTGGGTATTTTCTGTATACCCATTTCTTGTGGCAAATGTTTTTTGATTTTAGTGGTGCAACTGCATCTAGGGTGTTACCCAAAATTAAGTTTAGATCCTCGATTAGGTGGTTAAGAAGGATCTGACCCTTTTTTTCAATTTTCGCCTAAAATGACATATCCAAATCTAACTGCCTGTAGCTCAGGACCTGAAGCAAGGATATGCATATTCTTGATACCATTTGAAAGGAAACACTTTGAAGTTTGTGGAAATGTGAAATTAATGTAGAATAATATAATGCATTAGATCTGGTAAAAGACAATGCTAAGAAAAAAACACGCATTTTTTAATTTTTTTATTTTTTGTTCCATCATCTTTAAAATGCAAGAGAAAGACCAATATATGACTTAGGAATCTCGCCGCAATTTAGATTTTGGCCACTAGATGACAGCAGTGTATGTCCAAAGTTTTAGACTGATCCAATAAACCACTGCATTTCTGTTCAAAATGTTGTATCAAGACTGCCAAAAGTGCCTAATTCGTTTATTAATACATTTTCAAGTCCATAACTTTGCACTCTCCTCAAACAATAGCATGGTATTCTTTCACTGTAATAGCTACTGTAAATTGGACAGTGCAATTAGATTAACAAGAATGTAAGCTTTCTGCCCATATCAGATTTGTCTATGTCCTGGGAAATGTTCTTGTTACTTACAACCTCATGCTAATCACATTAGCCTACGTTTGCTCAACCACCCCACGCGGGGAACACCGATCCTGTAGAGGTTCACATTTTTGTACTCCAATGTCCTTGGGTAGGTGGAGGGAGTCTGGAAGGGCATCTAGGAATCTTTGGGTTATCCGAGAATTTATAGTGCTGCTCTTGATAACTCTCTTTGGTTGGCAGGGCTCTTTGCTGAGCCTGACACACAACACACCACACAACACACACACATTCATCAATGGACACACTCACCTCACTCACACAGGTTCTCTTTCTTTCATTCTCAGTCAGCCTGCAATTAACTTCCAGACCTGAAGCTATGAATCACCTGAGGAGAGGAGAGGGGTCTGTAAGATAAACAGGGGCCACCGGTCAGACCCCCTGTCTCTGGACAGATTTATTGACCTGGCCCTATGAATGCCATTCAAAGGGGCGGCTGGCCTTGTCCTAACCTAACTGTCCTACGCATGAGTGGCCCAGGTGAAGGGAGCGGTGCGGTGACACCCAGGGTCCAGTGATCCAGCGGAGGATACCCGGCTGACCAGGAGGGGTCACAGTAGGGCCACAGAGAGGTGACCGGTGGGGTGGGAAAGCAATGACGCTGGCCTGGGGTTTGAGGGGACACAGGTCACCACTTTCGCAACTTGCTCAGATTTTTTTTTAAATTATGAGATTGACTGACTGATCCTGTGACTCATAATTTAATTCCGTTTGCTATCAAAGAGGTTTCTTCTCAGTCTCTTGTTATGGGGTCATGTGTGGAATTTTGGGGGTTTATAAGCCAAATGTATTCTTTAGTTAGAGAAAGGGGTAATACTAGGGCGAGCGTAACTTTGATTAAGATTGGGACATTTCAGAAGCAGTCAGATGGAATCTGGGCTATAGATTCACAAGCTAATAAGGTGTGGACTGGAACCAGGCCTCTTAGAGTGGTTCAATGTGAAGGCATTCTTTATGTAGCTAGCTCTCTAGTAAATTACTAACCTAGATATCTTTCTGAGGCCAGAACCAATAGTATAGCTAATGACACCTTAATTAAGCCCTGCATGGTCTATTGACTATCCAAACCTATCAAAATGTAATAAATTCAGTTGGTCAAATAGAGTGCCATTTGGGGCACAGCCATACAGTGACAACAACACAGATATCAAAACCACATGGATATCAAAATAAGGTCCTGCTCTACCTCCGTGGTCCTCTTCAACTGGCTGCTGTTCAGAGCAGGGCTGTCTGTCTGCTGGCCTTCCGACTGCCTCAGAGGCCCTTGTCTGAGAGAGCATGGTTCCCATTTCACCATGACCGCTATTCCATCCGCTGGCCTCATACCATAGCGCTAGGCTAACGGTTATTTACTGCATCTCAGGGACAGCCTGTTTGTCTAACTAGCAAACCTTGTTAACCCAGGGCCTATAAATTCTGGACTCATGTTGCTTTTTCGTTCCTCTGGGTCAAATGGGTTTGGCCTATGTAGAAGTCGGTCTGCTGCAGTCAGCTAGCCTTCCCTCTTTCTGAAACTGTTGATCTAGCTATCCTACTGGGCTCTGGCATCTTATGCTACATGTACAGTAGCGCTGCTCTCTATCATTGTAGTAATAATGATCTATTTAGCACAAAAAATATATATATTTTAATGGTACTATTCTAATGCTAATTTTGAAATGGATGCTATTCTCTCTTATTTGGTGGAATCAGGGTAAATGAAATCCACTCACAGTGGGTGTCTATACATGTGGTGTTCCAGTTTTTCTGTTCCCCCCATACAACAACAATCTGTTCTCCCAGCTACAGAAGTGCCAGGGTGAGTGAAGTGCATCCCCGAATCCTTGCATCCCTGGGCTCAGGCCGCCAGCCAGCCAGCAAGCCGCAGAGACCAGGTCTGATTTATGCCCCTCAATTTGGAGAAAGGGAATGAACGGCCAGTGAGATACCGGTTGTCAGGACTTGCTTTCAAGCGTTGCTGTGGCAAAATTTATGGAGGCGGCGGCTTTCTTCTCCACAGCTGATCATTTTTCCATGCGGGATGAGTCTGTCTCTGAGGGCGCTATGCCTTCCCCACTGGCAGGGACAGATAGGGACAAGGACAGACAGAGAGGGACATAGACAGACAAGCCTATTGCATGGGGAATATGCCAACTCAATCCTATCCAATTCCACTTTCCCTGCAGCTAATTGTTGATTCACTCTCAACTCTGTGAGGTGTACTGTATGAACAAGGACTTGTGTTTCAAGTTGTCATGTATCTGTAATGCACTATGGATGTACTAAGCGTGGGTAGAGTGTTGAAAAGCACAGAGCTGCTATAATATGACTACGTTTGGAGGCTTTAGTGAGAGTCAATCCAGCCCAGTGTTTGGCATTTAGTATGACGACAGTTTCAGTGATTTGTGGAGGTCAGACGAGGAGGCCCAGCAGTATCATTACTCAGCGACTGACAGAACAACATGGACCCTTGTCTTCACTCAGTCAGGTCCAGGTGAACACAAATACCTGGACCATGATGAATGGCTGCCTGACAGAGATAGCAGCAAAACACAGTTAAAACTGCACTCTACTATGGTTAGTTAAAGGTCAGGGACATTGGGAGAGTTTGGCTATAATTTATCTTCAGCTGAGCTATAATTGGATATTGAACAAATCTGAAAAGGAGGTGTCATGAGGTGAATGTGGAGACCTCGCTCTTCCCAACCCAGCACAGAGAATACCTCTACTCCACTCCATTGAGTGGATAAGGTTTCAGTCCTTTCATGGCCAGTGGTCAGCACATGTGTGAGTGACTCTACGGAGATCTCAGTGGTCAGATAAGATCTTCAGATCAGTGCAGGCGGGGAAGGGGGGAGGGCCAAGTGGACAATACTGCAGCTCGAGCCATGAACCCATCAATCAGAGAGTGAACAAAGCCTCATGTCAGGGTCCGCAGTCCACTCCTCCGGCCATGTCACAGCCCCCGGCCCTGGCTGTCCAGTCCTGATGACAGCCCAGTGATAGGCCTGATAGGTCTGAGTAGACCTCAAGGAGTGTGCTGTTGTCATATTAATAACTTAATAACAAGCCTGTTCTGTTCTAACCTCTCTTTTCTACCTCTTCTCTACCTCTTCTCTTCCCTCTTCTCTTCCCTCCTCTGCATCTCTTCCCTCCTCTTCTCTTCTCTCCTCTACCTCTTCTCTACCTCTTCTCTTCCCTCTTCTCTTCCCTCCTCTCCTCTACCTCTTCTCTACCTCTTCTCTTCCCTCTTCTCTTCCCTCCTCTGCATCTCTTCCCTCCTCTTCTCTTCCCTCCTCTTCTCTTCCCTCCTCTACCTCTTCTCTACCTATTCTCTTCCCTCTTCTCTTCCCTCCTCTGCATCTCTTCCCTCCTCTTCTCTTCTCTCCTCTACCTCTTCTCTACCTCTTCTCTTCCCTCCTCTTCTCTTCCCTCCTCTCCTCTACCTCTTCTCTACCTCTTCTCTTCCCTCCTCTTCTCTTCCCTCCTCTTCTCTTCCCTCCTCTTCTCTTCCCTCCCCTTTTCTTCCCTCCTCTTCGCTTCCCTCCTCTTCTCTCCCCCTTTCTTTCTTCTCTTCCCTCCTCTTCTCTTCCCTCCTCTTCTCTTCCCTCTTCTCTTCCCTCCTCTTCTCTTCCCTCTTCTCTTCCCTCCTCTTCTCTTCCCTCTTCTCTTCCCTCCTCTTCTCTTCCCTCCTCTTCTCTTCCCTCCTCTTCTCTACCTCTTCTCTTCCCTCCTCTTCTCTACCCTCCTCTTCTCTACCTCTTCTCTTCCCTCCTCTTCTCTTCCCTCCTCTTCTCTACCTCTTCTCTTCCCTCCTCTTCTCTTCCCTCCTCTTCTCTCCTCTTCTCTTCCCTCCTCTTCTCTACCCTCCTCTTCTCTACCTCTTCTCTTCCCTCCTCTTCTCTTCCCTCCTCTTCTCTACCTCTTCTCTTCCCTCCTCTTCTCTTCCCTCCTCTTCTCTCCTCTTCTCTACCCTCCTCTTCTCTACCTCTTCTCTTCCCTCCTCTTCTCTTCCCTCCTCTTCTCTACCTCTTCTCTTCCCTCCTCTTCTCTTCCCTCCTCTTCTCTCCTCTTCTCTTCCCTCCTCTTCTCTACCTCTTCTCTTCCCTCCTCTTCTCTTCCCTCCTCTTCTCTACCTCTTCTCTTCCCTCCTCTTCTCTTCCCTCCTCTCCTCTACCTCTTCTCTACCTCTTCTCTTCCCTCCTCTTCTCTTCCCTCTTCTCTTCCCTCCTCTTCTCTTCCCTCCTCTTCTCTTCCCTCCTCTTCTCTTCCCTCCTCTTCTCTTCCCTCCCCTTTTCTTCCCTCCTCTTCGCTTCCCTCCTCTTCTCTTCCCTCCCCCTTTCTTCCCTCCTCATCTCTTCCCTCCTCTTCTCTTCCCTCCTCTTCTCTTCCCTCCTCTCTTCCCTCCTCTTCTCTTCCCTCTTCTCTTCCCTCCTCTTCTCTTCCCTCTTCTCTTCCCTCCTCTCTTCCCTCCTCTCTTCCCTCCTCTTCTCTTCCCTCTTCTCTTCCCTCCTCTTCTCTTCCCTCTTCTCTTCCCTCCTCTCTTCCCTCCTCTTCTCTTCCCTCTTCTCTTCCCTCCTCTTCTCTTCCCTCTTCTCTTCCCTCTTCTCTTCCCTCCTCTCTTCCCTCCTCTTCTCTTCCCTCTTCTCTTCCCTCCTCTTCTCTTCCCTCCTCTTCTCTTCCCTCTTCTCTTCCCTCCTCTCTTCCCTCCTCTTCTCTTCCCTCTTCTCTTCCCTCCTCTTCTCTTCCCTCTTCTCTTCCCTCTTCTCTTCCCTCCTCTCTTCCCTCCTCTTCTCTTCCCTCTTCTCTTCCCTCCTCTTCTCTTCCCTCCTCTTCTCTTCCCTCCTCATCTCTTCCCTCCTCTTCTCTTCCCTCCTCTTCTCTTCCCTCCTCTCTTCCCTCCTCTTCTCTTCCCTCTTCTCTTCCCTCCTCTTCTCTTCCCTCCTCTTCTCTTCCCTCTTCTCTTCCCTCCTCTTCTCTTCCCTCCTCTTCTCTTCCCTCCTCTCTTCCCTCCTCTTCTCTTCCCTCTTCTCTTCCCTCCTCTTCTCTTCCCTCTTCTCTTCCCTCCTCTTCTCTTCCCTCCTCTTCTCTTCCCTCCTCTCTTCCCTCCTCTTCTCTTCCCTCCTCTTCTCTTCCCTCCTCTCTTCCCTCCTCTCTTCCCTCCTCTTCTCTTCCCTCTTCTCTTCCCTCTTCTCTTCCCTCCTCTTCTCTTCCCTCTTCTCTTCCCTCCTCTTCTCTTCCCTCCTCTTCTCTTCCCTCCTCTTCTCTTCCCTCCTCTCTTCCCTCCTCTTCTCTTCCCTCCTCTTCTCTTCCCTCTTCTCTTCCCTCTTCTCTTCCCTCCTCTTCTCTTCCCTCTTCTCTTCCCTCCTCTTCTCTTCCCTCCTCTTCTCTTCCCTCTTCTCTTCCCTCCTCTTCTCTTCCCTCTTCTCTTCCCTCCTCTTCTCTTCCCTCCTCTTCTCTTCCCTCTTCTCTTCCCTCCTCTTCTCTTCTCTTCCCTCTTCTCTTCCCTCCTCTTCTCTTCCCTCTTCTCTTCCCTCCTCTTCTCTTCCCTCTTCTCTTCCCTCCTCTTCTCTTCCCTCCTCTTCTCTTCCCTCTTCTCTTCCCTCCTCTTCTCTTCCCTCTTCTCTTCCCTCCTCTTCTCTTCCCTCTTCTCTTCCCTCCTCTTCTCTTCCCTCCTCTTCTCTTCCCTCTTCTCTTCCCTCCTCTTCTCTTCCCTCTTCTCTTCCCTCCTCTTCTCTACCTCTTCTCTTCCTCTTCTCTTCCCTCCTCTTCTCTTCCCTCCTCTTCTCTTCCCTCTTCTCTTCCCTCTTCTCTTCTCTTCCCTCTTCTCTTCCCTCCTCTTCTCTTCCTCTTTTCTTCCCTCCTCTTCTCTTCCTCTTCTCTTCCCTCCTCTTCTCTTCCCTCCTCTTCTCTTCCCTCTTCTCTTCCCTCCTCTTCTCTTCCCTCTTCTCTTCCCTCCTCTTCTCTTCCCTCTTCTCTTCCCTCCTCTTCTCTTCCCTCTTCTCTTCCCTCCTCTTCTCTTCCCTCCTCTTCTCTTCCCTCCCCTTTTCTTCCCTCCTCTTCTCTTCCCTCTTCTCTTCCCTCCTCTTCTCTTCCCTCCTCTTCTCTTCCCTCTTCTCTTCCCTCCTCTTCTCTTCCCTCCTCTTCTCTTCCCTCTTCTCTTCCCTCCTCTTCTCTTCCCTCCTCTTCTCTTCCCTCTTCTCTTCCCTCCTCTTCTCTTCCCTCCTCTTCTCTTCCCTCTTCTCTTCCCTCCTCTTCTCTTCCCTCCTCTTCTCATCCCTCCTCTTCTCTTCCCTCCCCTTTTCTTCCCTCCTCTTCTCATCCCTTCTCATCTCGTCACGTCCAAAGACCTTCAAAATGTGATGTCTAGTGTTGTTGTCTAAATAATAACCTTATTATATTAGAAATACTTTATTAATCCCAGCGGAGACATTTGATTGTCAATCTCAGTATGTATACTGTCATGTGTACGTACCTCATTTTCTCTCCCCCCTCCTCTTCCCTCCTTTTCTCCTTCCAAAGATCTCCAAATCGTGTTGACTATTGCCAACTAATGGGGTGAGGTTAACCAAACAGTTGAAAACCTTGTCAGCCTCCTACGAATAGTTGGACTGACAGCATAGTAGGCAGCCTTTCGAAGGCCCAGCTAAATATTTTCCCCCTACACTCAATAAAAATACTAAAATGGAATTATGCAATGGGAGACCGAGGGCATGGAACAAAGAAGTGCCAACAAAAAATATTCAAGGTCTGTTCAAGCTTATTCTGACATTGAAATGATGTGTCAAATTGATCTAAAATAATTTCTGGTTTTGTATTTGAGCACATTTTTATTACCTCACCGCTGGTCAATTCAAGATTTCTGAAATCCTTATAGGTCTCTGTGAAAATATCACTTATGCCAGGCTTTCCAGTTTAATTTAGTCCTGTGTCACTCATGTCTGCATGGGGTTGGGTGCACTGTCACTGCCCAGTACATTGGCCTGGACCCCCCCAACATACACACACACACCCCCACGCACACACACACACACACACACACACACACACACACACACACACACACACACACACACACACACACACACACACACACACACACACACACACACACACACACACACACACACACACACACACAAACACACTGTTATTTTAGACCTGAGAAAGCAGTGCTGCTTTATATTTTCTGTTGCACCTCAGGACACCAGTACTGTTGAAACCTATCTGTTCTCAGACCACCATGGCCACAACTCCTCCCCTTCCCTCCCCTCTCCTCTTCTCTCCTCCCTACCGTCCTCGGCAGCCATTGTTATACGTAAAAATGTGTTCTCAGTCAACGTAGCTGGTATGATAACAGTAAAAGACAAGCTTACAGTTTAAACCTCCCTCTCACTAGACCAGAGCTTCGTTGCAAGCTAATCTCTATCATACACATTCTGTTCTGTAGGCCAGAGAGTCAGGGTCTTTTTCTTCTCTATGTCCTGTTAGCTGACTGGCTGCATCTTTTTCCAACTTCAGCAGAGAGATAGCATGAGGTAAAGGAGGGGAGCTGCTCTGCTCTATTAATCATATAGTAGACTGGGCTTCCCCAGACAGTGTGTGCTTGTGCATGTACACTTGTGTGTATATGCTAGTCTGAGTGCTGCCAAAATATCTGTATATATGTGTATGTACTGTATCTGTGTGTGTGTGTGTGTGTGTGTGTGTGTGTGTGTGTGTGTGTGTGTGTTCAAAGAGTGTGTGTGTGTTCAAAGAGACGGGCTCCGGGCTCCAACCAAACCCATAGTCTATTCATCAAAGTCAGAGCCTGCTGGCTGAAATGCCACCAGTGCTGGAGGAGACTGGGGGAGGCTGGGGAGGCTGGGGGAAGACCATTGGGAGGCAGGGGAAGGCTGGGGAAGGTCAGAGGGAGGCAGGGAGAGGCTGTGGAATGCAGGGGAGAGGCAGGGAGAGTCTGGGGGAGGCAAGGAGAGTCAGGGGGAGCCAGGGAGAAGCTGAAGGGAGGCAGGGAGAGTCTGGGGGAGGCAGGGAGAGTCTGGGGGAGGCAGGGACAGTCTGGGGGAGGCAGGGAGAGGCTGGAGGTAGGCTGTGGAGGCCGGGAGAGGCTGGGGGGAGGCAGCGGGGAGGCAGGGCGAAGCCTGGTGGAGGCTGGTAGGACAGAGCAGGCTACTGGCTGGCTCTTTTGTGTCACTGCCTGACAAGGGACCAGAAGTTGCTACATCATCCCCGACCCATTAAGTGTATATAAATATGTTGGTCAGATCTGGACTTCGTCAAAGTCTAGAGATGCCTATCTGCTGCCAGGCTTGAATGCTCTGAATATGTATTCATGCAGGGGAAGGCATGTAAAAAGATGTGTGTGTCCTTGTTTGTGGATGTTTGGCTAAACTGTGTGTCTGTTTGTGTGTGTCTGTGCACGTGCACATGTGTGTGTGTGTGCATTTAAGGCGACCTGAGCACATGTTAGTTATTCACAAACAGTTAGAAGGACGACAATAAACCAGCAATTACGTTAAATATTTAACTACCGGCTGTTGCCTGATGTTGAGGACATGTTGGGTCTTTAGACCGTCCAGTGATGCATTACCTCCTCTTCCACCTCCTCGTTCACCTCCTCCTCCTCCTCCTCCTCCACCTCCTCCTCCTCCTCCTCGTCCACCTCCTCCTCCTCCTCTTCCTCCTCCTCGTCTACCTCCTCCTCCTCCTCCTCGTCCACCTCCTCCTCCTCATCCACCTCCTCGTCCACATCCTCCTCCTCCTCGTCCACCTCCTCCTCCTCCTCCTCATCCACCTCCTCCTCCTCCTCGTCCGCCTCCACCTCCTCCTCCTCGTCCACCTCCTCCACCTCCTCCTCCACCTCCTCCTCCTCCTCGTCCAACTCCTCCTCGTCTATCTCCTCCTCCTCCTCCTCGTCCACCTCCTCCTCCTCATCCATCTCCTCGTCCACCTCCTCATCCACCTCCTCGTCCACCTCCTCCTCCTCCTTCTCGTCCACCTCCTCCTCATCCACCTCCTCGTCCACCTCCTCCTCCTCCTCGTCCACCTCCTCGTCCACCTCCTCGTCCACCTCCTCCTCCTCCTCCTCGTCCACCTCCTCATCCACCTCCTCCTCCACCTCCTCCTCCTCCTCGTCCACCTCCTCCTCCTCCTCGCCCACCTCCTCGCCCACCTCCTCCTCCTCCTCCTCCTCCTCCTCGTCTACCTCCTCCTCATCCAACTCCTCGCCCAACTCTTCCTCCTCCTCGTCCACCTCCTCCTCCTCATCCACCTCCTCGTCCTCCTCCTCCTCGTCCACCTCCTCCTCCTCCTCCTCGCCCACCTCCTCCTCGTCCACCTCCTCCTCCTCATCCACCTCCCCACCTTCCTCCTCCTCCTCATCTACCTCCTCCTCCTCCTCGTCCACCTCCTCCTCCTCATCCACCTCCTCGTCCACCTCCTCCTCCTCGTCCTCCTCCTCCTCCACCTCCTCATCCTCCTCCCCCTCCTCGTCCACCTCCTCCACCTCCTCCTCCTCCTCGTCCACCTCCTCCTCCTCATCCATCTCCTCGTCCACCTCCTCATCCACCTCCTCGTCCACCTCCTCCTCCTCGTCCACCTCCTCCTCATCCACCTCCTCGTCCACCACCTCCTCCTCCTCCTCACCCACCTCCTCCTCCTCCTCATCTACCTCCTCCTCCTCCACGTCCACCTCCTCCTCCTCATCCACCTCCTCGCCCACCTCCTCCACCTCCTCATCCTCCTCATCCTCCTCCTCCTCCTCGTCCAACCCCTCGTCCACCTCCTCCTCGTCCACTTCCTCCTCCTCCTCGTACATCTCCTCCTCCGCCTCGTCCACCTCCTCCTCGTCCACTTCCTCCTCCTCCACTTCCTTCTCGTCAATAACTGACCATTAAATATTATATCCATCCTTTGAGGGGTTCTGGTCCATATAACAGCAGACACAAAGCATTCCTTAGCACATTGATATTAATATAGCCACTCTGAGACAGACTCTGTAGACTCTCTAGGCATTTATCTACCTAGAGAAGATCAGTACCCATAGCTGTATAGTCCCCTGTTGTGTGCACATCTGCATTGCTTTCTGTTTGGGATTTTAGGCTGGGTTTCTGTATAAGCACTTTGTGACATCGGCTGATGTAAAAAGGGCTTTATAAATACATTTTATTGAAAATTTGATTGATAACACAATTACAAATTAAACATTCACGCAAACACGTACACACACGTACACACAGACAAAACACACACACACACACAAATAGAGTTGAGTGGGGAGGGATCAGAGAGCGCAGCTAGTCCACAATCTCAATGTCACAGAGTAGCTTCTTCCTCTTGCGGAGGGGGACTGGAGAGTCCTCTACTCTGTCAGCAGCCTGTGTCTCATCGCAGGCAGGAACAAGGCCCTTCTCTCTGGGAAGAGAAGAGCCCACCTCCAGGTCCCTTTGGTCCACTGGATCCTACTGCTGAGTGACATGGGCTGCGCCATGGCTGAGGTCTGAGCTCTGAGTAGGACAGCCTATTGATAAAAGCCCAAGTGTGGGCTCCCATACCCATATCCCCCCTACTTCCATTTCCACTCTCCTCTGCCCCCCAAATCCCTGTCCCTTAGCCTGTCTCAGTGTCACACCCTGACCTCGGAGAGCCTTTTTTATGTCTCTATTTTGGTTTGGTCAGGGTGTGATTTGGGTGGGCATTCTATGTTCTTTATTTCTTTGTTTCTGGCCGAGTGTGGTTCCCAATCAGAGGCAGCTGTCTATCGTTGTCTCTGATTGGGGATCATACTTAGGCAGCCCTTTCCCCTCCTTCTGTGTGGGATCTTGTTCTTTGTTTGTGTGCAGGTAGTTTGCACAACAAAGCTGTTCGGTCGTTGTATTCTTTATTTTTTTGTCTTTTCTAAAGTTTCACTTGGTTAATAAATGATGTGGAACTCAAGGTACGTTGCGCCTTGGTCCGGTAATTTCCACGACGACGTCCGTGACACGCAGATTTAGAGGTGCCACCATACCATTGGTAGCCAACGACATTCAGATCTAACAGGTGTATTTTTCTTTTACATCTCACTGAAACGTTGGCTTGTGTCAACTTCAAAATCATAATTCTGTAGATTGTACGCTTATTATACAGCAACAGCTGATATAGCTTTGATCCCTGTCTGATAAGGCAACAAGTGATCACAGACAGATCATTTAAACATACAGTGCTTTACAAAAGGATTCAGTCCCCTTGGATTTCTTACCATTAAATTGTGTTACAAAGTGGGTTAAAAAAATGTATCTACACAAAAAAATGTTTTTTATTTTTTATTTTTTACCCCCTTTTTCATTTTATCTAATTGTTAGTAGTTACTGTCTTGTCTCATCGCTGCAACTCCCGTACGGACTCGGGAGAGACGAAGGTCAATAGTCATGCATCCTCCGAAACACAAAACAACCAAGCCGCACTGCTTCTTAACACAGCGCGCATCCAACCCAGCCGCACCAATGTGTCGGAGGAAACACCGTGCACCTAGCGACCTGGTCAGCGTGCACTGTGCCAGGCCCGCCACAGGAGATACTAGCGAGCGATGAGACAAGGATATCCCTGCTGGCCAAACCCTCCCTAACCCGGACGACGCTGGGCCAATTGTGCGCCGCCCCATGGGCCTCCTGGGCTCAAACCCAGAGTCTCTGGTGGCACAGTTAGCACTGCGATGCAGTGCCTTAGACCACTGCACTACCCTCAAGGCCTTTTTAAATTTTAAATTTGAAAATGTTCATTTAATTACTCTGTTTAATAGGGAGCGGCAGGTAGCCCAGTGGTTAAAGCGTTGGGGGCAGTAACAGCCACATTGTAACATCCCTGAGCAGTTTCATTCCTGAGCTGCAGCTCAGTTCAGAAGGATGTCTATCGTTCATGTGTCTGTGTGGTTTAATACAAAATCCACAGCATAATTATTAACTTGACCATGCTTAAAGAGATATTCAATGTCTGATTTGTTATTGTTACCCATCCACCAATCACTGTCCTTCTTTATGAGGAATTCCAAAAGCTCCCTGGTCTTTGTAGTTGAATCTGTGCTTGAAATTCAATACTTGACTGAGGGACCTTACAGATGTTTTATGTATGGGGGACAGAGGGACGGTTAGTCATTCAAAAAATCATGTCAACCCGCATTATTTTGCACAGAGTGAGTCCATGTAACTTATTATATAATTTGTTAAGCCAAATGGTACTCTTGAACTAATTTAGGCTTTCCTAAAAAAAAAGAGGCTGAATACTTATGCAACAACAGTATTTCAGTTAGGATTTTTTTTTTCTCGTAAAAAACGTACATACTTTTTCTTCCACTGACATTACCACATATTCTGTGTAGATTGTGGACAAAACATGAGAATTAAATCCATTTGAATCCCACTTTGTAAATCCAAGGGGTCTGAATAGTTTTGCAAGCCATATGTGTCTTCAACATTCATCCTGGTGTCCCTCATCCCCCTCTTAGCTAGTGGGACTCATACAGAGTGACTGCAGTTGCAATGCTAGAAGAGACATGAGAAGCCACAACAAAGTGGCTAAACAGGGGCACATCTGTGATGATAGGTGAGCGCTTCTGAAATGGCACCCTTGCTCCCTTTTGTAGGGCCCTATGCACTATATAGGGAATAGGGTGCCATTTGGGATGCGGTGA
This sequence comes from Oncorhynchus tshawytscha, assembly GCF_018296145.1. Classification (NCBI taxonomy): domain Eukaryota; kingdom Metazoa; phylum Chordata; class Actinopteri; order Salmoniformes; family Salmonidae; genus Oncorhynchus; species Oncorhynchus tshawytscha. Next base: position 36,327,208 of record NC_056432.1, read on the forward strand.
ATGTCAGAAGTGACATGGGAAGCCACAACAGAGTGGCTAAATAGACAGGGCCCATTTATGATAATTGTTAGATTTTCAAATAGATTGGGAGGGGGAACATCTGTCTGATAAACATTTGTTTAATGAACGATCTGTCTAATGAACATCTGTCTGTGTTGGCTGATGGAGGGACAGCAGAATGGCAGCTCTGTCTGTCCTACCAGGGGACAGGGTAAGGGTCGGGGTAATGAGCCCAGCTAGTGGTGACAGATTGCTGGCCAGGGCGTCAGACTCAAGACCCAGTCTTGGATGTGTGAAGGAGGCCTGTACACTCCACACCACTGGACAGACTGACAGATAGGTGTAACCTGACACTACCTGAATACTTAGGTAATGATGGCCAATACCAAAATGAAACAGTTAGGTGGAATGGGAAAAACAGATTCATCTTCAGATCCTTTCTGGCTTTTTCGCTAATAAAATATACAGTGTACAACCTCCAAAACTATTGGGAAAGTGACACATTTACTGTTCTTTTGGCTCTGTACTCCGGCACTTTGGACATTAAATTATACAATGACTATGATGTTAAAGTGTAGACTGTCAACTTTCATTTGAGTGTATTTTTGTATCAGGTGAACCGTTTAGAAATGTGTACATTTTCCCCCCATTTTAGGGGACCAAAAGTATTGGGACAAATTGAGTTTAGTATTGTGTTCCATATTCCTACCCAGCAATGATTGCATCAAGCTTATGACTCGGCAAACTAGTTGGATGCATTTGCTGTTTGTTTTGGTAGTGCTTCTGATCATTTTCTGCCCAATAGAAATTAATGAGAAATGTGTCATTTTGAAGTCAGTTTTACTGTAAATAAGAATAGAATATGTTTCTGAACACTTCTACATTAATGTGGATGCTAACATGATTATGGATAATCCTGAATGAATCATGAATAATAATGAGAGAACGTCACAGACCTACAAATATCATACCCCTCAAAACATGCTAACCTCCCATGTTATTGTAATGGTGAGAGGTTAGCATGTTTTTGGGGTATGATATTTCGGTATGATACTTTCACGATTCATTCAGGACTATCCATAATCATGGTAACATCCAAGTTAATGTAGAAGTGTTAAGAAACATATTCGATTCTTATTTGCGATAAAAGTGACCAAAATGACACAATACATGATTTCCCATTCATTTCTATTGGGCACAAAATAATCTTAAACACAACCAAAACAAACAGCAAATGCATCCAACAAGTTTGTAGAGTCATACGCTTGATGTCATCATTGCATGCTAGGAATATTAGACGCATTTTTGACTACTTGAATACACATATAAGTGAATTTGTCCCAATACTTTTGGTTCCGTAAAATGGGGAGACTACGTACAAGAAGCTCTGTAATTTCTAAACGGTTCACCCAATATGGATGAAAATACCCCCACATTAAAGCTGACAGCCTGTACTTGATCGTAATAGTCATTGTGTCATTTCAAATCCAAAGTAGTGGAATGCAGTGCTAAAACAACCAAAAATGTGTCACTGTCCCAATACTTTTGGAGCTCGCTGTAATTTCAGAAGGCTATCAAAAACGTAAAGGAAGTCAGAAGAAAATGTTTTGATATAGAACAATGTTTTTGTTGTACATTGATGAAGATGCCAAGACTGTACCCTTAGAGCACCTCTGAATGTGAGCTGACGTGGGAATCCATCATATTTCGTTTTTGAAGATGTTTTTTCTTCTTCGGCGCTCTTCATCTATCTATTTCAAATGGGTTTCTTATTGGCTAGTGGAACGCAGTTGCTATTGGATACCAGGCGGGGTGTCTGTTTTTATCAAAGGAGCTGTTGACAATGTCTTGATGTTTTTCTCGTATTAGGAGACAGCAGGAGTGAAGACAAATCTAAAAATGAACATTGGTTGGTTCAAACACATTGCAGGGGTCGAAAAATATGATAGTCAATATGTAAGAACTACCTGTTTGTGGGGTGTCAAACAAACCCTGGGAAATGTCCAATTGTGTGTTTATATTCTATCTAACATATTTAGCTGGGTAATTGGAAGGATACAAAGCACCAGTGACAAGTGACAACTGATCGACTAGCCTCTGTGGTTGTCCCAGACGGTTCAATACCCAGACAGCTCAATCCCTCTCCTCTCAACATAAAGAGACACTGTTGCTACCCTGTAACTATAATGTGTCAAATAATAACAGGAAGTCATGTTGCTTGGCCAAATATGGATCTGTGGGCCTACCATTGGGCAAAGCTTGTTTTAATATTTGAGTTTTATGATTGAAAAATGTGTCCATTTGAATTCATATTCTGGAAATGTAAACATTTATTAATGAAAGGAACAGCTGTTGGCTGAATTGCAAAGCTTGGCTGATTTTGAACTAATTTACTGAACTCTATGAGCTCCCCGGCTGCTAACTGGTGCTCGGAGTTAATGAGTAATGTAGCAGTGAACTATCGCCATCTACTGTGTCAGTTGCATCATTGAAGGTGTGGTGATGTGGATCATATTTCAGAAGCAGTTCTAAACGTGACCACATGATGGCAGTGCTCTGCTGTGTGAGACCTCAGATGACCAGCCTCATGTCCAGAACGCAGGTCTGCCTGTCAGCCAGCCAGCCAGTATGCCAGTCAGCCAGCCAGCCAGCCAGTCTGCCAGTCTGCCAGTCAGCCAGACAGCCAGTCTGCCAGTCTGCCAGTCAGCCAGCCAGTCAGCCAGCCAATCAGCCAGCCCCCCATCAATCCATCCATCTAGCTGGGGCCACATCAGCACTGTCAGGAAGTAGTAACATAAACTCCCTCTATGATACTCATCTCTGTCCTCTTCTCCAAACACGCACATGAACTAACAAACAGCAGGCCAACTCTGACTCATTCTTTTCTGTTTAAACTCAATTGAATAAACCTGGCCTGGCTGTTTCCGTCTCTCCCTTAATACTGCCCATGGCCCCACCATCCACTATCTGCTCCATTGATCTGACTGACTGGTTGGTGGGGGATGTGCAACGTTGTGACTGTCTGTGACGCACTTCTTTCTCTATCACATACACACACGAGTTCATGTACGCAGAGCACACATTGGTCCTCTTCCACACAGGCCTTGATTCACGTATGTGGCCAGACGGACTAACGCACGCTACTCCCACTCCTCTCTTCTCCGTCTCCCAACGGCCCCAAGCAGCCCTGGACGGGAGATCTTCTGATACATGGAGGAGGGGAGGGGAGGGGAGGAGAGGGGAGGAAGGAGGAGGAGGATAGTGGACAACAAAGCTGTTCTCTGTGTATCTGTCCAAAACACGCACACACAGATTCTTGTAATTCGCTGCAGAGTCTATGCATATGGTATGACATATTTCTATGCTAATATGTGCAGTGCTCTGTATGTGACTTGTGTAATGAGAAAAATATATATTTGTACCAGCCTCATCTATTCATGTGATACATTCCTAATCCCACAGTTTTATATGTGACTTGATTTGACATGCCGTCAATTGTAATATCTGAGTCGTTTCCCCTCCATAGCGTTCCTCCCTTCATCTGAAGTGCCAGTGACTGCATCGACTGCCCCCCCCAGCCCCTCCCCACCCCTACGCACACACCAGTCCCCCTCACCTGTCATACTGTCTGTCACACAGACCAAGCAGACGCTATCGATGCCTTCACGCTTTGACGCTTGGCCTCGAACTCAGCAGCAAAGGGCTCAGAATCCAATTTAAACAAATGTTGCTCTTTGAAACCGAATCCCATTTGGTATTCTTCAAAAAATAGAATAGAAGAAAACTTCTGGCTCCAGGCTCATGTATTCAAGCACATGGACCCGACTGTGAACCTGGCATCTGCCTTGTGCCATGGGTGTAGCATATATGAGAGGAAGATTTGATGAATGACTCTGTGCCAGAATCTAATTTTCAAACAAATATATCACCTCTCGGATTTGAACAGTGTTTATGAGCGCCAACATGATTGATGATTGCATCAAACCAGGACTGACAGTGAAATAATAACACAATATGCACCCTGGATTACAATATTTCCTCCCTGGAAGTGCTCTTTGTGATATAGTTATCCTTGGCATTATTAGAGGAGATGAAATCATGACCACTCATCGTGAAAGCGATTGCAGCCAGAGAAATATAATCATTGGAATTGGAGAGGAACAAGAAATAGGGTACATCTGTCCTACTTTTGTACCTACTGTCTTCCTCCTCTGAGTTTACTCCCAGTCAGACAAAAGTAGAGCATAGATTCTCTGCTGAAAAGTGAAAAGCCCCTCGCTTTCATGTTCGACAGCCGCGGAGAAGAAAAGCAAAGGAGAATATGAGGGATGAGAGGAAGAGGGTTAGACGTAACAGGGTAAAGGTCAATCCAGGACACTCCAATTAGTATACGTTGGGTTTCATATGGTATGTATTGATTTGTATGATCTACTACAAATTGCAATTCGTACAATATGTTACGCTTTATGAAACATATGATATGTTACAAATTCCAATTTGTTGTGGCTAACATTAGCTAGGTGGCTAACGCTAACGTTAGCTAGGTGACTAACATTAGCTAGGCTAGGGGTTAAGGTTAGGGTTAAGTTTAGGAGTTAGAGGTTAGAGGAAGGGTTAGCTTACATGCTAAGTAGTTGCAAAGTAACAAAAAATGTGTAAGTAGTTGCAAAGTAGCTAATTGGCTCAAATTCTGAAGTTGTCCGTGAAGAGATTCAAACACGCAATCTTTGGGTTGCTAGACTTTCTCATTATACATTCTGTCTTATGTTACCATATCAAACATAACATATCATACTAATTTTGGTACCCAGATTTACATTTACTATGTTACGTCTAGTCTATGATATCAGGTTGGGGGGAAGGTGAATGAGTGATGATTCACCTAAAATGGAGTGGTACAGGGGATTTTCCTGAAAAGGGGACAGCCTTCACGTTCATGTTCGACAGGCAGAAAGAAAATAAGAGAATAAGAAAAGAAGAGGAGGAGAGAAGGCAAGGAAGCGGAAAAGGTGGATGCCGTACAAAGTCACCTAAAATAGAGGGGCAGGGGGATTTACCCTGAAAAGTGTATAGCCTTCCTGTTCATGTTCAACAGGCAGAAAGAAACCAAAAAGAGGGGAAGGAGAGGAGAGGGGAACATGAATGACTGCGGATTCACCCAAAGTGGAGGCGGAGTAGGGATGGAGAGAGGGATAGGGGGAGTGGGGGATGGGATGAAAACCTGTTCCTGTTTGTGAGACCTAGCTCTAATTATGGCCTAGGTAATTAGTGTCAACGCTCAACGCTAACTCGCTTGGAAGCATGCCACTTGGTTCAGCTTCTTTTCCCTCCCTCCCTCCCTCCTTCCGTCCCCCCTTGCCTTGGCGCTCCCATTCGATTGCTGCTCTGTGTCCTGACAGCTCATAAGGCAGACAGTATATCAAAGAGAGGCTCTGCCACTGTAGCCCTTGAGCAAGCATCTTTTCTCAAATTGCTTCAGAAGTGAAAAAAAGAAGAGAAACCAGAAATGAAGCGACGTTCAGAACAGAAGTACAGATACTGTCTCTGGAATTCTGCAGGATGGGAAGAGGGAAGGAGGGAGAGACGGAGGGAGAGAGGGAGGAAAGAGGGGAGAGGAAAGAGGGATGGTAGGAGTGAGGGAGTGTGTGGGAATGGCAAAGGAGGACAGCGGGAGGGAGGGGAGGGATGGAAAGGGGTATCTCCTGAGGTGTCAGGTTGAGCCTCTGAAAGCCAAGGTAAAAGATGTGAGGGGCGCCGTGACTCCCCAGAGGAATTAGAGGAGCACAGAGAGAGATCAGCACATAGACATATGTCACTGCGTCCTGGAATTGGAGCCGCTGTCTGTATTTACACACACACGTACGCACGCTCGCTTCCACTCACAGACGCGCACACACACAGACACAGCACACAGAGCCCTTCCCTGGCTTAGAACAGACCTGAACAGAATAGAATGCTGTGACATCAAACCCTTCTAACTCCCTTCAATTCAAATTCCATCCGTGCCTGCTATTCAGCTCAGAAGCACTGCAAGATGCTGCATAAATTAAGCAGCTGGGAGATGGAGAGTCAGAGTGTACCCCACTCCCCCCTCCCTGTTACCACTCCGACTACTAGTGACACAAAATAAGCCCTTCTGACTGACACCCGGAGCTTGGGCAGATCTTCAAGTTCTCTTAACGTTCATTAAAGTCCACCTGGAGCCTCTCTGCTAGTCCGCTTTAACGCCCTCTTTGCTTACTGCTGTCTGGGCAAGGTGTGTACTCTAAATATTTATTAGCTGTACATGAACTCAGTGAGCTGAATAACAGCATTTGTCTCTCTCTCTCTCTGATGTGTTGGCGGCTGTGTGGGTGTCGATCATCATGGTGGTGAAGACGTGACCGGGGTTGTTTGAGGTCCGAGGGAGTGTGTGTGTCAATTACAGCTTCACTGATTACAGCACTTACCATCTCACCCTCATGGTGTCATTATACCACCACTACACTACCGCTTTTCTCTCCTTCCCTCTCTTGACTCTCTTGAAAGGGAGAGAATGGCTGCTTTAAAACTGAAATAGTTTAATTTGTTCGAGCAATCTGTTATTTGCTGCCTGTGACTCTCTCACATTCAGTACTCTCCAACACATGCAAACACAATACAGCTCAATGCAGCTCCAGTTCGGATCATAGCACAGAATAAAGGCAGGGGAGGGAGGAGTGAGGAGGAGTGAGGAGGGGTGAGGAGGGTGAGGGAGAGGTGAGGAGGGGTGAGGAGGAGTGAGGAGGGGTGAGGAGGAGTGAGGAGGGGTGAGGAGGGTGAGGAGGGGTGAGGAGGAGTGAGGAGGGGTGAGGAGGGGTGAGGAGGGTGAGGAGGGTTGAGGAGGGTGAGGAGGAGTGAGGAGGGGTGAGGAGGGGTGAGGAGGAGTGAGGTGAGGGGTGAGGAGGGGTGAGGAGGGTGAGGAGGGGGTGAGGAGGGGGAGGAGGGTGAGGAGGGGTGAGGAGGAGTGAGGAGGGGTGAGGAGGGGTGAGGAGGAGTGAGGAGGGGTGAGGAGGAGTGAGGAGGGGTTGGACAGGATTTGTGCTAACATTTCAGAACATTTTGGTTTCACCCGTTCGCCGCCGGATGTTTCACTTCCAAACTGTGTCCTCATTGTTCTATCAACGACAATGACATCATCCCCAGCAGCCCCTGCTTTGTCACATGACCCTGACTCCTTCTTCTTCTCAGGAAGTGATGCAACAGCTGAGCAGTGATTGGTGGCTGGCTGGCTGCGGGCCGAATGAGAGGGGACATTGCTCTCGTGGGAAAGGCCAAGCGGTTCACTCCCTCCAAGATGCCTCGAGTGGGACGAATTCATAGCACTTTAGAACGCAAACACGGTCAGCACATAAGAATGAAACCAGCATCCCTGAAATGGAACACTGTCACATCGCCAGCTTGACTCTTTATAGCTGTTGTGCATCCCAAATGGCACCCTATTCCCAATATAGTGCTCTACTTTTGACCAGAGCCCTATGGGAGTGGTGCCTCTACGCCGCCTGGAGTTTGAAATTGAGGCCAAAACTTCACTTTCTGCTCTTGAACTGAACTACAGTAGGCTACCAGTTCAGGCAGTGCCAGACCCTTCGTTCTAAATCTAGGGATCATATTAAATCTTGTCATTAGACTTTGTTCCAAGGAAAACAACACTAGAGGTCTACTTTTACCAAAGCCTGTCAGGGCAGCAAGGGTAAACTATGAGGCTTAAATAAAGGACGCTGTCACTCAAGATGGCCTACATCCTCTGCCTTTGACTGAATGATGATGCAGTAATAGTGGTTCAGTTCTAATTCACTGAAGGTCTTTGAGCGGATCCTGTAATAATAGTTATGTTTAACTAACAACGTTATCTAGGATTGCAGCCAGGTAACGATGTTGTTAGCAAGAGTTCTGCTGTCCTGATGTTGAACTGTGTGATGGTGACAAAGTTTGAAGTTCTGAAGTTTGATGCTGTTGAAGTTATTTTGTATTGAGGTAGTATCAGTGGTGTATCAGTGGTGTTTTGTATTGAGGTAGTGTTGTATCCGTGGTGTTTTGTATTGAGGTAGTTTTGTATCAGTGGTGTTTTGTGTTTAGGTCGTGTTGTATCAGTGGTGCTTTGTATTGAGGTAGTGTTGTATCAGTGGTGTTTTGTATTGTGGTAGTGTTGTATCAGTGGTGTTTTGTGTTGAGGTAGTGTTGTAACAGTGGTGCTTTTTATTGAACTGGTGTTGTATCAGTGCTGTTTTGTATTGAGGTATTGTTGTATCAGTGGTGGTTTGTATTTAGGTGGTGTTGTATTGTTGGTGTTTTGTATTGAGTTGGTGTTGTATCAGTGGTGTTTTGTATTGAGGTAGTGTTTTATTGTTGGTGTTTTGTATTTGGGTAGTGTTGTATCAGTGGTGGTTTGTATTTAGGTGGTGTTGTATCAGTGGTGTTTTGTATTTAGGTAGTGTTGTATCAGTGGTGGTTTGTATTTAGGTGGTGTTGTATCAGTGGCGTTTTGTATTTAGGGAGTGTTGTATCAGTCGTGTTTTGTATTTAGGTAGTGTTGTATCAGTGGTGTTTTGTATTGAGGTAGTGTTGTATCAGTGCTGTTTTGTATTGAGGTATTGTTGTATCAGTAGTGTTTTGTATTGAGGTAGTGTTGTATCAGTGGTGTTTTGTATTGAGGTATTGTTGTATCAGTAGTGTCTTGTATTGTGGTGGTGTTGTATTGTTGGTATTTTGTATTGAGTTGGTGTTGTATCAGTGGTGTTTTGTATTGAGGTAGTAGTGTTTTATTGTTGGTGTTTTGTATTTGGGTAGTGTTGAATCAGTGGTGGTTTTGTATTTAGGTAGTGTTGTATCAGTGGTGTTTTGTATTTAGGTAGTGTTGTATCAGTGGTGTTTTGTATTTAGGTAGTGTTGTATCAGTGGTGTTTTGTATTTAGGTAGTGTTGTATCAGTGGTGTTTTGTATTTATGTAATGTTTGATCAGTGCTGTTTTGTATTGAGGTAGTGTTGTATCGGTGGTGTTTTGTATTTGGGTAGTGTTGTATCAGTGGTGTTTTGTATTTAGGTAGTGTTGTATCAGTGGTGTTTTGTATTGAGGTAGTGTTGTATCAGTGGTGTTTTGTATTTAGGTAGTGTTGTATCGGTGGTGTTTTGTATTTGGGTAGTGTTGTATCAGTGGTGTTTTGTATTTAGGTAGTGTTGTATCAGTGGTGTTTTGTATTTAGGTAGTGTTGTATCAGTGGTGTTTTGTATTTAGGTAGTGTTGTATCAGTGGTGTTTTGCATTTAGGTAGTGTTGTATCAGTGGTGGTTTGTATTTAGGTGGTGTTGTATCAGTGGTGTTTTGTATTTAGGTAGTGTTGTATCAGTGGTGTTTTGTATTTAGGTAGTGTTGTATCAGTGGTGTTTTGTATTGAGGTAGTGTTGTATCAGTGGTGTTTTGTATTGAGGTAGTGTTGTATCAGTGGTGTTTTTATCAGTGGTGTTTTGTATTTAGGTAGTGTTGTATCAGTGCTGTTTTGTATTGAGGTATTGTTGTATCAGTAGTGTTTTGTATTGAGGTAGTGTTGTATCAGTGGTGTTTTGTATTGAGGTATTGTTGTTTCAGTAGTGTCTTGTATTGTGGTGGTGTTGTATTGTTGGTGTTTTGTATTGAGTTGGTGTTGTATCAGTGGTGTTTTGTATTGAGGTAGTGTTTTATTGTTGGTGTTTTGTATTTGGGTAGTGTTGTATCAGTGGTGGTTTGTATTTAGGTGGTGTTGTATCAGTGGTGTTTTGTATTTAGGTAGTGTTGTATCAGTGGTGTTTTTGTATTTAGGTGGTGTTGTATCAGTGGTGTTTTGTATTTAGGGAGTGTTGTATCAGTGGTGTTTTGTATTTAGGTAGTGTTGTATCAGTGGTGTTTTGTATTGAGGTAGTGTTGTATCAGTGTGTTTTGTATTGAGGTATTGTTGTATCAGTAGTGTTTTGTATTGAGGTAGTGTTGTATCAGTGGTGTTTTGTATTGAGGTATTGTTGTATCAGTAGTGTCTTGTATTGTGGTGGTGTTGTATTGTGGTGTTTTGTATTGAGTTGGTGTTGTATCAGTGCTGTTTTGTATTGAGGTATTGTTGTATCAGTAGTGTTTTGTATTGAGGTAGTGTTGTATCAGTGGTGTTTTGTATTGAGGTATTGTTGTATCAGTAGTGTTTTGTATTTAGGTAGTGTTGTATCAGTGGTGTTTTGTATTTAGGTAGTGTTGTATCAGTGGTGTTTTGTATTTAGGTAGTGTTGTATCAGTGGTGTTTTGTATTTATGTAATGTTTGATCAGTGCTGTTTTGTATTGAGGTAGTGTTGTATCGGTGGTGTTTTGTATTTGGGTAGTGTTGTATCAGTGGTGTTTTGTATTTAGGTAGTGTTGTATCAGTGGTGTTTTGTATTGAGGTAGTGTTGTATCAGTGGTGTTTTGTATTTAGGTAGTGTTGTATCGGTGGTGTTTTGTATTTGGGTAGTGTTGTATCAGTGGTGTTTTGTATTTAGGTAGTGTTGTATCAGTGGTGTTTTGTATTGAGGTAGTGTTGTATCAGTGGTGTTTTGTATTTAGGTAGTGTTGTATCAGTGGTGTTTTGCATTTAGGTAGTGTTGTATCAGTGGTGGTTTGTATTTAGGTGGTGTTGTATCAGTGGTGTTTTGTATTTAGGTAGTGTTGTATCAGTGGTGTTTTGTATTTAGGTAGTGTTGTATCAGTGGTGTTTTGTATTGAGGTAGTGTTGTATCAGTGGTGTTTTGTATCAGTGGTGTTTTGTATTTAGGTAGTGTTGTATCAGTGGTGTTTTGTATTGAGGTAGTGTTGTATCAGTGGTGTTTTGTATTGAGGTAGTGTTGTATCAGTGGTGTTTTGTATTTAGGTAGTGTTGTATCAGTGGTGTTTTGTATTTAGGTAGTGTTGTATCAGTGGTGTTTTGTATTTAGGTAGTGTTGTATCAGTGGTGTCTTGTATTGAGGTAGTCTTGTATCAGTGGTGTCTTGTATTAAGGTGGTGTTGTATCAGTGGTGTTTTGTATTTATGTAATGTTTGATCAGTGCTGTTTTGTATTGAGGTAGTGTTGTATCGGTGGTGTTTTGTATTTGGGTAGTGTTGTATCAGTGGTGTTTTGTATTTAGGTAGTGTTGTATCAGTGGTGTTTTGTATTGAGGTAGTGTTGTATCAGTGGTGTTTTGTATTTAGGTAGTGTTGTATCAGTGGTGTTTTGTATTTGGGTAGTGTTGTATCAGTGGTGTTTTGTATTTAGGTAGTGTTGTATCAGTGGTGTTTTGTGTTGTATCAGTGGTGTTTTGTATTTAGGTAGTGTTGTATCAGTGGTGTTTTGTATTTAGGTAGTGTTGTATCAGTGGTGTTTGTATTTAGGTGGTGTTGTATCAGTGGTGTTTTGTATTTAGGTAGTGTTGTATCAGTGGTGTTTTGTATTTAGGTAGTGTTGTATCAGTGGTGTTTTGTATTGAGGTAGTGTTGTATCAGTGGTGTTTTGTATCAGTGGTGTTTTGTATTTAGGTAGTGTTGTATCAGTGCTGTTTTGTATTGAGGTAGTGTTGTATCAGTGGTGTTTTGTATTGAGGTAGTGTTGTATCAGTGGTGTTTTGTATTTAGGTAGTGTTGTATCAGTGGTGTTTTGTATTTAGGTAGTGTTGTATCAGTGGTGTTTTGTATTTAGGTAGTGTTGTATCAGTGGTGTTTTGTATTGAGGTAGTGTTGTATCAGTGGTGTCTTGTATTGAGGTGGTGTTGTATTGTTGGTGTTTTGTATTGAGTGTGGTGTTGTATCAGTGGTGTTTTGAATTGAGGTAGTGTTGTATCAGTGGTGTCTTGTATTGAGGTAGTGTTGTATCAGTGGTGTCTTGTATTGAGGTGGTGTTGTATCAGTGGTGTTTTGTATTGAGGTAGTGTTGTATCAGTGGTGTTTTGTATTGAGGTGGTGTTGTATCAGTGGTGTTTTGATTTGAGGTAGTGTTACATCATTGGTGTTATGTGTTGAGGTGGTATTGTATCAGTGGTGTCTTGTATTGAGGTGGTGTTGTATCAGTGGTGTTTTGTATTGAGGTGGTGTTGTATCAGTGGTGTTTTGTATTGAGGTAGTGTTGTATCAGTGGTGTTTTGTATTGAGGTAGTGTTGTATCAGTGGTGTTTTGTATTTGAGGTAGTGTTGTATCAGTGGTGTTTTGTGTGTAGGTAGTGTTGTATCAGTGGTGTTTTGTATTGAGGTAGTGTTGTATTGTGGTGTTTTGTATTTAGGTAGTGTTGTATCAGTGGTGTTTTGTATTGAGGTAGTGTTGTATCAGTGGTGTTTTGTATTGAGGTAGTGTTGTATCAGTGGTGTTTTGTATTTAGGTAGTGTTGTATCAGTGGTGTTTTGTATTTAGGTAGTGTTGTATCAGTGGTGTTTTGTATTTAGGTAGTGTTGTATCAGTGGTGTTTTGTATTTAGGTAGTGTTGTATCAGTGCTGTTTTGTATTTAGGTAGTGTTGTATCAGTGGTGTTTTGTATTTAGGTAGTGTTATATCAGTGCTGTTTTGTATTGAGGTAGTGTTGTATCAGTGGTGTTTTGTATCAGTGGTATTTTGTATTTAGGTAGTGTTGCATCAGTGCTGTTTTGTATTGAGGTGGTGTTGTATCAGTGGTGTTTTGATTTGAGGTAGTGTTACATCATTGGTGTTATGTGTTGAGGTGGTATTGTATCAGTGGTGTCTTGTATTGAGGTGGTGTTGTATCAGTGGTGTTTTGTATTGAGGTGGTGTTGTATCAGTGGTGTTTTGTATTGAGGTAGTGTTGTATCAGTGGTGTCTTGTATTGAGGTAGTGTTGTATCAGTGGTGTTTTGTATTGAGGTGGTGTTGTATCAGTGGTGTTTTGTATTGAGGTAGTGTTGTATCAGTGGTGTTTTGTATTGAGGTGGTGTTGTATCAGTGGTGTTTTGTATTGCGACAGTGTTGTATCAGTGGTGTTTTGTATTTAGGTAGTGTTGTATTGTTGGTGTTTTGTATTGAGGTGGTGTTGTATCAGTGGTGTTTTGTATTCATGTAGTGTTTGATCAGTGCTGTTTTGTATTTGGGTAGTGTTGTATCAGTGGTGTTTTGTGTGTAGGTAGTGTTGTATCAGTGGTGTTTTGTATTGAGGTAGTGTTGTATTGTGGTGTTTTGTATTTAGGTAGTGTTGTATCAGTGGTGTTTTGTATTGAGGTAGTGTTGTATCAGTGGTGTTTTTTATTTAGGTAGTGTTTTATCAGTGGTGTTTTGTATTTGGGTAGTGTTGTATCAGTGGTGTTTTGTATTTAGGTAGTGTTGTATCAGTGGTGTTTTGTATTGAGGTAGTGTTGTATCAGTGGTGTTTTGTATTTAGGTAGTGTTGTATCAGTGGTGTTTTGTATTGAGGTAGTGTTGTATCAGTGGTGTTTTGTATTTAGGTAGTGTTGTATCAGTGGTGTTTTGTATTTAGGTAGTGTTGCATCAGTGGTGTTTTGGATTTAGGTAGTGTTGTATCAGTGGTGTTTTGTATTGAGGTATTGTTGTATCAGTGGTGTCTTGTATTGAGGTGGTGTTGTATCAGTGGCAGTGGTGTTTTGTATTTAGGTAGTGTTGTATCAGTGGTGTTTTGTATTTGAGGTAGTGTTGTATCAGTGGTGTTTTGTATTTAGGTAGTGTTGTATCAGTGGTGTTTTGTATTTTGGTAGTGTTATATCAGTGGTGTTTTGTATTTGGGTAGTGTTGTATCAGTGGTGTTTTGTATTTAGGTAGTGTTGTATCAGTGGTGTTTTGTATTGAGGTAGTGTTGTATCAGTGGTGTTTTGTATTTAGGTAGTGTTGTATCAGTGGTGTTTTGTATTGAGGTAGTGTTGTATCAGTGGTGTTTTGTATTTAGGTAGTGTTGTATCAGTGGTGTTTTGTATTGAGGTAGTGTTGTATCAGTGGTGTTTTGTATTTAGGTAGTGTTGTATCAGTGGTGTTTTGCATTTAGGTAGTGTTGTATCAGTGGTGGTTTGTATTTAGGTGGTGTTGTATCAGTGGTGTTTTGTATTTAGGTAGTGTTGTATCAGTGGTGTTTTGTATTTAGGTAGTGTTGTATCAGTGGTGTTTTGTATTGAGGTAGTGTTGTATCAGTGGTGTTTTGTATTTTGGTAGTGTTATATCAGTGTGTTTTATTGAGGTCTGTTGTGTCAGTGGTGTTTTGTATCAGTGGTGTTTTGTATTTAGGTAGTGTTGTATCAGTGGTGTTTTGTATTGAGGTAGTGTTGTATCAGTGGTGTTTTGTATTTAGGTAGTGTTGTACCAGTGCTGTTTTGTATTTAGGTAGTGTTGTATCAGTGGTGTTTTGTATTGAGGTAGTGTTATATCAGTGGCTGTTTTGTATTGAGGTAGTGTTGTATCAGTGGTGTTTTGTATCAGTGGTGTTTTGTATTGAGGTAGTGTTGTATCAGTGGTGTTTTGTATTTAGGTAGTGTTGTATCAGTGGTGTTTTGCATTTAGGTAGTGTTGTATCAGTGGTGGTTTGTATTTAGGTGGTGTTGTATTGTTGGTGTTTTGTATTGAGTTGGTGTTGTATCAGTGGTGTTTTGAATTGAGATAGTGTTGTATCAGTGGTGTCTTGTATTGAGGTAGTGTTGTATCAGTGGTGTCTTGTATTGAGGTGGTGTTGTATCAGTGGTGTTTTGTATTGAGGTAGTGTTGTATCAGTGGTGTTTGTATTGAGGTGGTGTTGTATCAGTGGTGTTTTGTATTGAGGTGGTGTTGTATCAGTGGTGTTTTGTATTGAGGTAGTGTTGTATCAGTGGTGTTTTGTATTGAGGTAGTGTTGTATCAGTGGTGTTTTGTATTGAGGTAGTGTTGTATCAGTGGTGTCTTGTATTGAGGTAGTGTTGTATCAGTGGTGTCTTGTATTGAGGTGGTGTTGTATCAGTGGTGTTTTGTATTGAGGTGGTGTTGTATCAGTGGTGTTTTGTATTGAGGTAGTGTTTTATTGTTGGTGTTTTGTATTGAGGTGGTGTTGTATCAGTGGTGTTTTGTATTTATGTAGTGTTTGATCAGTGCTGTTTTGTATTGAGGTAGTGTTGTATCAGTGGTGTTTTGTGTGTAGGTAGTGTTGTATCAGTGGTGTTTTGTATTGAGGTAGTGTTGTATCAGTGGTGTTTTGTATTGAGGTGGTGTTGTATCAGTGGTGTTTTGTATTCATGTAGTGTTTGATCAGTGCTGTTTTGTATTGAGGTAGTGTTGTATCAGTGATGTTTTGTATTTAGGTAGTGTTGTATCAGTGGTGTTTTGTTGTAGGTAGTGTTGTATCAGTGGTGTTTTGTATTTAGGTAGTGTTGTATCAGTGGTGTTTTGTATTTGGGTAGTGTTGTATCAGTGGTGTTTTGTATTTAGGTAGTTGTATCAGTGGTGTTTTGTATTGAGGTAGTGTTGTATCAGTGGTGTTTTGTATTTAGGTAGTGTTGTATCAGTGGTGTTTTGTATTGGTAGTGTTGTATCAGTGGTGTTTTGTATTTAGGTAGTGTTGTATCAGTGGTGTTTTGTATTGAGGTAGTGTTGTATCAGTGGTGTTTTGTATTTAGGTAGTGTTGTATCAGTGGTGTTTTGTATTTAGGTAGTGTTGTATCAGTGGTGTTTTGTATTTAGGTAGTGTTGTATCGGTGGTGTTTTGTATTTGGGTAGTGTTGATCAGTGGTGTTTTGTATTGAGGTAGTGTTGTATCAGTGGTGTTTTGTATTTAGGTAGTGTTGTATCAGTGGTGTTTTGTATTTAGGTAGTGTTGTATCAGTGGTGGTTTGTATTTAGGTGGTGTTGTATCAGTGGTGTTTTGTATTAGGTAGTGTTGTATCAGTGGTGTTTTGTATTTGGGTAGTGTTGTATCAGTGGTGTTTTGTATTTAGGTAGTGTTGTATCAGTGCTGTTTTGTATTTAGGTAGTGTTGTATCAGTGGTGTTTTGTATTTTGGTAGTGTTGTATCAGTGCTGTTTTGTATTGAGGTACTGTTGTAGTGGTGTTTTGTATCAGTGGTGTTTTGTATTTAGGTAGTGTTGTACCAGTGCTGTTTTGTATTTAGGTAGTGTTGTATCAGTGGTGTTTTGTATTTTGGTAGTGTTGTATCAGTGGTGTTTTGTATTGAGGTAGTGTTGTATCAGTGGTGTTTTGTATTTAGGTAGTGTTGTACCAGTGCTGTTTTGTATTGAGGTACTGTTGTATCAGTGGTGTTTTGTATCAGTGGTGTTTTGTATTTAGGTAGTGTTGTATCAGTGCTGTTTTGTATTGAGGTAGTGTTGTATCAGTGGTGTTTTGTATTGAGGTAGTGTTGTATCAGTGGTGTTTTGTATTTAGGTAGTGTTGTATCAGTGGTGTTTTGTATTTAGGTAGTGTTGTATCAGTGGTGTTTTGTGGTGTTTTGTAGTGGTTTTGATTGGTAGTGTTGTATCAGTGGTGTTTTGTATTGAGGTAGTGTTGTATCAGTGGTGTTTTGTATTTAGGTAGTGTTGTATCAGTGGTGTTTTGTATTTAGGTAGTGTTGTATCAGTGGTGTTTGTATTTAGGTGGTGTTGTATCAGTGGTGTTTTGTAGGTAGTGTTTTCAGTGTGTTTTGTATTTGTGGTAGTGTTGTATCAGTGGTGTTTTGTATTTGAGGTAGTGTTGTATCAGTGGTGTTTTGTATTTTTTGTTATATCAGTGCTGTTTGTATTGAGGTACTGTTGTATCAGTGGTGTTTTGTATCAGTGGTGTTTTGTATTTAGGTAGTGTTGTATCAGTGGTGTTTTGTATTGAGGTAGTGTTGTATCAGTGGTGTTTTGTATTTAGGTAGTGTTGTATCAGTGGTGTTTTGTATTTAGGTAGTGTTGTATCAGTGGTGTTTTGTATTTTGGTAGTGTTATATCAGTGTGTTTTGTATTGAGTGGTATCAGTGGTGTTTTGTATCAGTGGTGTTTTGTATCAGTGGTGTTTTGTATTTAGGTAGTGTTGTATCAGTGGTGTTTTGTATTTAGGTAGTGTTGTATCAGTGGTGTTTTGTATTTAGGTAGTGTTGTATCAGTGGTGTTTTGTATTTAGGTAGTGTTGTATCAGTGGTGTTTTGTATTTGAGGTAGTGTTGTATCAGTGGTGTTTTGTATTGAGGTAGTGTTGTATCAGTGGTGTTTTGTATTGAGGTAGTGTTGTATCAGTGGTGTTTTGTATTGAGGTGGTGTTGTATCAGTGGTGTCTTGTATTGAGGTAGTGTTGTATCAGTGGTGTCTTGTATTGAGGTGGTGTTGTATCAGTGGTGTTTTGTATTGAGGTGGTGTTGTATCAGTGGTGTTTTGTATTGAGGTGGTGTTGTATCAGTGGTGTTTTGTATTGAGGTAGTGTTGTATCAGTGGTGTTTTGTATTTAGGTAGTGTTGTATCGGTGGTGTTTTGTATTTGGGTAGTGTTGTATCAGTGGTGTTTTGTATTTAGGTAGTGTTGTATCAGTGGTGTTTTGTATTGAGGTAGTGTTGTATCAGTGGTGTTTTGTATTGAGGTAGTGTTTTGTTGTTGGTGTTTTGTATTGAGGTGGTGTTGTATCAGTGGTGTTTTGTATTTTGTAGTGTTTGATCAGTGCTGTTTTGTATTGAGGTAGTGTTGTATCAGTGGTGTTTTGTATTTGAGGTAGTGTTGTATCAGTGGTGTTTTGTATTTAGGTAGTGTTGTATCAGTGGTGTTTTGTATTGAGGTAGTGTTGTATCAGTGGTGTTTTGTATTCATGTAGTGTTTGATCAGTGCTGTTTTGTATTGAGGTAGTGTTGTATCAGTGGTGTTTTGTATTTAGGTAGTGTTGTATCAGTGGTGTTTTTGTGTAGGTAGTGTTGTATCAGTGGTGTTTTGTATTTAGGTAGTGTTGTATCGGTGGTGTTTTGTATTTGGGTAGTGTTGTATCAGTGGTGTTTTGTATTTAGGTAGTGCTGTATCAGTGGTGTTTTGTATTTGGGTAGTGTTGTATCAGTGGTGTTTTGTATTTAGGTAGTGTTGTATCAGTGGTGTTTTGTATTGAGATAGTGTTGTAATCAGTGGTGTTTTGTATTTAGGTAGCGTTGTATCAGTGGTGTTTTGTATTTAGGTAGTGTTGTATCAGTGGTGTTTTGTATTTAGGTAGTGTTGTATCAGTGGTGTTTTGTATTTAGGTAGTGTTGTATCAGTGGTGTTTTGTATTTAGGTAGTGTTGTATCAGTGGTGTTTTGTATTTGAGGTAGTGTTGTATTCAGTGGTGTTTTGTATTGAGGTAGTGTTGTATCAGTGGTGTTTTGTATTTAGGTAGTGTTGTATCAGTGGTGTTTTGTATTTAGGTAGTGTTGTATCAGTGGTGGTTTGTATTTAGGTAGTGTTGTATCAGTGGTGTTTTGTATTAGGTAGTGTTGTATCAGTGGTGTTTTGTATTTGGGTAGTGTTGTATCAGTGGTGTTTTGTATTTAGGTAGTGTTGTACCAGTGGTGTTTTGTATTTAGGTAGTGTTGTATCAGTGGTGTTTTGTATTTTGGTAGTGTTATATCAGTGCTGTTTTGTATTGAGGTAGTGTTGTATCAGTGGTGTTTTGTTCAGTGGTGTTTTGTATTTAGGTAGTGTTGTATCAGTGGTGTTTTGTATTGAGGTAGTGTTGTATCAGTGGTGTTTTGTATTTAGGTAGTGTTGTATCAGTGGTGTTTTGTATTTAGGTAGTGTTGTATCAGTGGTGTTTTGTATTTTGGTAGTGTTATATCAGTGGTGTTTTGTATTGAGGTAGTGTTGTATCAGTGGTGTTTTGTATCAGTGGTGTTTTGTATTAGGTAGTGTTGTATCAGTGGTGTTTTGTATTTTAGTGTTGTATCAGTGGTGTTTTGTATTTAGGTAGTGTTGTATCAGTGGTGTTTTGTATTTAGGTAGTGTTGTATCAGTGGTGTTTTGTATTAGGTGTTGTATCAGTGGTGTTTTGTATTGAGGTAGTGTTGTATCAGTGGTGTTTTGTATTGTAGTGTTGGTGGTGTCTTGTATTGAGGTGTATCAGTGGTGTTTTGTATTTAGGTAGTGTTGTATCAGTGGTGTTTTGTTTTGTATTGAGTGGTGTTTTGTAGTGTTGTATCAGTGGTGTTTTGTATTGAGGTAGTGTTGTATCAGTGTGTTTTGTATTTGGGTAGTTTGTAGTGTGTTTTTGTGTTTTGTAGGTAGTGTTGTATCAGTGGTGTTTTGTATTGAGGTAGTGTTGTATTGTGGTGTCTTGTATTGAGGTAGTGTTGTATCAGTGGTGTTTTGTGTTGAGGTAGTGTTGTATCAGTGGTGGTTTGTATGTAGGTGGTGTTGTATCAGTGGTGTTTTGTATTTAGGTAGTGTTGTATGAGTGGTGTTTTGTATTTAGGTAGTGTTGTATCAGTGCTGTTTTGTATTGAGGTAGTGTTGTATCAGTCGTGTTTTGAATTTAGTTAGTGGTGTACCAGTGCTGTTTTGTATTGAGGTAGTGTTGTATCAGTGGTGTTTTGTGTTGAGGTAGTGTTGTATCAGTGGTGGTTTGTATGTAGGTGGTGTTGTATCAGTGGTGTTTTTTGTATCAGTGGTTTTGTATTTAGGTAGTGTTGTATCAGTGCTGTTTTGTAGGTAGTGTTGTATCAGTGGTGTTTTGTATTGAGGTGGTGTTGTATCAGTGGTGTTTTGATTTGAGGTAGTGTTACATCATTGGTGTTATGTGTATCAGTGTTGTATTGTATCAGTGGTGTCTTGTATTGAGGTGGTGTTGTATCAGTGGTGTTTTGTATTGAGGTGGTGTTGTATCAGTGGTGTTTTGTATTGAGGTAGTGTTGTATCAGTGGTGTCTTGTATTGAGGTAGTGTTGTATCAGTGGTGTATTTTTGTATTGAGGTGGTGTTGTATCAGTGGTGTTTTGTATTGAGGTAGTGTTGTATCAGTGGTGTTTTGTATTGAGGTGGTGTTTTGTATTCAGTGGTGTTTTGTATTGAGGTAGTGTTGTATCAGTGGTGTTTTGTATTTAGGTAGTGTTGTATCAGTGGTGTTTTGTATTTAGTGTTGTATCAGTGGTGTTTTGTATTCAGGTAGTGTTTATCAGTGCTGTTTTGTATTGAGGTAGTGTTTATCAGTGATGTTTTGTATTTGTAGTGTTGTATCAGTGGTGTTTTGTATTGTAGGTAGTGTTGTATCAGTGGTGTTTTGTATTTAGGTAGTGTTGTATCAGTGGTGTTTTGTATTTAGGTAGTGTTGTATCAGTGGTGTTTTGTATTTAGGTAGTGTTGTATCAGTGGTGTTTTGTATTTGGGTAGTGTTGTATCAGTGGTGTTTTGTATTTAGGTAGTGTTGTATCAGTGGTGTTTTGTATTGAGGTAGTGTTGTATCAGTGGTGTTTTGTATTTAGGTAGTGTTGTATCAGTGGTGTTTTGTATTGAGGTAGTGTTGTATCAGTGGTGTTTTGTATTTAGGTAGTGTTGTATCAGTGGTGTTTTGTATTTAGGTAGTGTTGTATCAGTGGTGTTTTGTATTTAGGTAGTGTTGTATCAGTGGTGTTTTGTATTTAGGTAGTGTTGTATCAGTGGTGTTTGTATTGAGGTAGTGTTGTATCAGTGGTGTTTTGTATTTAGGTAGTGTTGTATCAGTGGTGTTTTGTATTGAGGTAGTGTTGTATCAGTGGTGTTTTGTATTAGGTAGTGTTGTATCAGTGGTGTTTTGTATTTTGAGGTAGTGTATCAGTGGTGTTTTGTATTTGGGTAGTGTTGTATCAGTGGTGTTTTGTATTTAGGTAGTGTTGTATCAGTGTTGTCTTGTATTGAGGTAGTGTTGTATCAGTGGTGTTTTGTATTGATGTAGTGTTGTATCAGTGTTGTTTTGTATTGAGGTAGTGTTGTATCAGTGCTGTTTTGTATTGAGGTAGTGTTGTATCAGTGGTGTTTTGTATTGAGGTAGTGTTGTATCAGTGGTGTTTTGTATTTAGGTAGTGTTGTATCAGTGGTGTTTTGTATTTAGGTAGTGTTGTATCAGTGGTGTTTTGTATTTAGGTAGTGTTGTATCAGTGGTGTTTTGTATTTAGGTAGTGTTGTATCAGTGGTGTTTTGTATTTAGGTAGTGTTGTATCAGTGGTGTTTTGTATTGAGGTAGTGTTCTATCAGTGGTGTTTTGTATTTTGGTAGTGTAGTGTGTTTTTGAGGTATCAGTGGTGTTTTGTATCAGTGGTGTTTTGCATTGAGGTGGTGTTGTATTGTTGGTGTTTTGTATTGAGGTGGTGTTGTATCAGTGGTGTTTTGAATTGAGGTAGTGTTGTATCAGTGGTGTTTTGTATTTAGGTAGTGTTGTATTGTTGGTGTTTTGTATTTTGGTAGTGCTATATCAGTGCTGTTTTGTAATGAGGTAATGTTGTATCAGTGGTGTTTTGTATCAGTGGTGTTTTGTATTTAGGTAGTGTTGTATCAGTGCTGTTTTGTATTGAGGTAGTGTTGTATCAGTGGTGTTTTGTATTGAGGTAGTGTTGTATCAGTGGTGTTTTGTATTTAGGTAGTGTTGTATCAGTGGTGTTTTGTATTTAGGTAGTGTTGTATCAGTGGTGTTTTGTATTTAGGTAGTGTTGTATCAGTGGTGTTTTGTATTGAGGTAGTGTTGTATCAGTGGTGTCTTGTATTGAGGTAGTGTTGTATCAGTGGTGTTTTGTATTGAGGTAGTGTTGTATCAGTGGTGTCTTGTATTGAGGTGGTGTTGTATCAGTGGTGTTTTGTATTGAGGTGGTGTTGTATCAGTGGTGTTTTGTATTGAGGTAGTGTTGTATCAGTGGTGTTTTGTATTTAGGTAGTGTTGTATCAGTGGTGTTTTGTATTTGGGTAGTGTTGTATCAGTGGTGTTTTGTATTTAGGTAGTGTTGTATCAGTGGTGTTTTGTATTTTGTATCAGTGGTGTTTTGTATTTAGGTAGTGTTGTATCAGTGGTGTTTTGTATTGAGGTAGTGTTTTGTTGTTGGTGTTTTGTATTGAGGTGGTGTTGTATCAGTGGTGTTTTGTATTGTAGTGTTTGATCAGTGTTTTGTATTGAGGTAGTGGTCAGTGGTGGTGTTTTGTTTTTTGAGGTAGTGTTGTATCAGTGGTGTTTTGTATTTAGGTAGTGTTGTATCAGTGGTGTTTTGTATTGAGGTAGTGTTGTATCAGTGGTGTTTTGTATTCATGTAGTGTTTGATCAGTGCTGTTTTGTATTGAGGTAGTGTTGTATCAGTGTGTTTTGTATTTAGGTAGTGTTGTATCAGTGGTGTTTTTGTTAGGTAGTGTTGTATCAGTGGTGTTTTGTATTTAGGTAGTGTTGTATCAGTGGTGTTTTGTATTTGAGGTAGTGTTGTATCAGTGGTGTTTTGTATTTGGGTAGTGTTGTATCAGTGGTGTTTTGTATTTAGGTAGTGTTGTATCAGTGGTGTTTTGTATTTGGTAGTGTTGTATCAGTGGTGTTTTGTATTTAGGTAGTGTTGTATCAGTGGTGTTTTGTATTGAGGTAGTGTTGTATCAGTGGTGTTTTGTATTTAGGTAGTTTGTATCAGTGGTGTTTTGTATTTAGTGTTGGTAGTGTTGTATCAGTGGTGTTTTGTATTTAGGTAGTGTTGTATCAGTGGTGTTTTGTATTTGGGTAGTGTTGATTCAGTGGTGTTTTGTATTGAGGTAGTGTTGTATCAGTGGTGTTTTGTATTTAGGTAGTGTTGTATCAGTGGTGTTTTGTATTTAGGTAGTGTTGTATCAGTGGTGGTTTGTATTTAGGTGGTGTTGTATCAGTGGTGTTTTGTATATAGGTAGTGTTGTATCAGTGCTGTTTTGTATTTGGGTAGTGTTGTATCAGTGGTGTTTTGTATTTAGGTAGTGTTGTATCAGTGCTGTTTTGTATTTAGGTAGTGTTGTAGTGGTGTTTTGTATTTTGGTAGTGTTGTATCAGTGGTGTTTTGTATTGAGGTAGTGTTGTATCAGTGGTTTTGTATCAGTGGTGTTTTGTATTTAGGTAGTGTTGTATCAGTGGTGTTTTGTATTGAGGTAGTGTTGTATCAGTGGTGTTTTGTATTTAGGTAGTGTTGTACCAGTGGTGTTTTGTATTTAGGTAGTGTTGTATCAGTGGTGTTTTGTATTTTGGTAGTGTTGTATCAGTGCTGTTTTGTATTGAGGTACTGTTGTATCAGTGGTGTTTTGTATCAGTGGTGTTTTGTATTTAGGTAGTGTTGTATCAGTGGTGTTTTGTATTTAGGTAGTGTTGTATCAGTGGTGTTTTGTATTTAGGTAGTGTTGTATCAGTGGTGTTTTGTATTTAGGTAGTGTTGTATCAGTGGTGTTTTGTATTTAGGTAGTGTTGTATCAGTGGTGTTTTGTATTTAGGTATCAGTGGTGTTTTGTATTGAGGTGGTGTTGTATCAGTGGTGTTTTGTATTGAGGTAGTGTTGTATCAGTGGTGTCTTGTATTGAGGTAGTGTTGTATAAGTGGTGTTTTGTATTGAGGTGGTGTTGTATCAGTGGTGTTTTGTATTGAGGTAGTGTTGTATCAGTGGTGTTTTGTATTGCGACAGTGTTGTATCAGTGGTGTTTTGTATTTAGGTAGTGTTGTATTGTTGGTGTTTTGTATTTTGGTAGTGCTATATCAGTGCTGTTTTGTAATGAGGTAATGTTGTATCAGTGGTGTTTTGTATCAGTGGTGTTTTGTATTTAGGTAGTGTTGTATCAGTGCTGTTTTGTATTGAGGTAGTGTTGTATCAGTGGTGTTTTGTATTTAGGTAGTGTTGTACCAGTGCTGTTTTGTATTTAGGTAGTGTTGTATCAGTGGTGTTTTGTATTTTGGTAGTGTTATATCAGTGCTGTTTTGTATTGAGGTACTGTTGTATCAGTGGTGTTTTGTATCAGTGGTGTTTTGTATTTAGGTAGTGTTGTATCAGTGCTGTTTTGTATTGAGGTAGTGTTGTATCAGTGGTGTTTTGTATTGAGGTAGTGTTGTATCAGTGGTGTTTTGTATTTAGGTAGTGTTGTATCAGTGGTGTTTTGTATTTAGGTAGTGTTGTATCAGTGGTGTTTTGTATTGAGGTGTTGTATCAGTGGTGTTTTGTATTGAGGTAGTGTTGTATCAGTGGTGTCTTGTATTGAGGTAGTGTTGTATCAGTGGTGTCTTGTATTGAGGTGTTTTGTGTAGTGTTATCAGTGGTGTCTTGTATTGAGGTGGTGTTGTATCAGTGGTGTTTTGTATTGAGGTGGTGTTGTATCAGTGGTGTTTTGTATTGAGGTGGTGTTGTATCAGTGGTGTTTTGTGTGTAGGTAGTGTTGTATCAGTGGTGTTTTGTATTGAGGTAGTGTTGTATCAGTGGTGTCTTGTATTGAGGTAGTGTTGTATCAGTGGTGTCTTGTATTGAGGTGGTGTTGTATCAGTGGTGTTTTGTATTGAGGTGGTGTTGTATCAGTGGTGTTTTGTATTGAGGTAGTGTTTTATTGTTGGTGTTTTGTATTGAGGTGGTGTTGTATCAGTGGTGTTTTGTATTTATGTAGTGTTTGATCAGTGCTGTTTTGTATTGAGGTAGTGTTGTATCGGTGGTATTTTGTATTTGGGTAGTGTTGTATCAGTGGTGTTTTGTATTTGGGTAGTGATGTATCAGTGGTGTTTTGTATTTAGGTAGTGTTGTATCAGTGGTGTTTTGTATTGAGGTAGTGTTGTATCAGTGGTGTTTTGTATTTAGGTAGTGTTGTATCAGTGGTGTTTTGCATTTACGTAGTGTTGTATCAGTGGTGGTTTGTGTAGGTAGTGTTGTATCAGTGGTGTTTTGTATTTAGGTAGTGTTGTATCGGTGGTGTTTTGTATTTAGGTAGTGTTGTATCAGTGGTGTTTTGTATTTAGGTAGTGTTGTATCAGTGGTGTTTTGTATTGAGGTAGTGTTGTATCAGTGGTTTTGTTTTGTATTTAGGTAGTGTTGTATCAGTGGTGTTTTGTATTGAGGTAGTGTTGTATCAGTGGTGTTTTGTATTTAGGTAGTGTTGTATCAGTGGTGTTTTGTATTGAGGTAGTGTTGTATCAGTGGTGTTTTGTATTTAGGTAGTGTTGTATCAGTGGTGTTTTGTATTTAGGTAGTGTTGTATCAGTGGTGTTTTGTATTTAGGTAGTGTTGTATCGGTGGTGTTTTGTATTGGGTAGTGTTGATTCAGTGGTGTTTTGTATTGAGGTAGTGTTGTAATCAGTGGTGTTTTGTATTTAGGTAGTGTTGTATCAGTGGTGTTTTGTATTTAGGTAGTGTTGTATCAGTGGTGGTTTGCATTTAGGTGGTGTTGTATCAGTGGCGTTTTGTATTTAGGTAGTGTTGTATCAGTGGTGTTTTGTATTTAGGTAGTGTTGTATCAGTGGTGTTTTGTATTTAGGTAGTGTTGTACCAGTGCTGTTTTGTATTTAGGTAGTGTTGTATCAGTGGTGTTTTGTATTTTGGTAGTGTTATATCAGTGCTGTTTTGTATTGAGGTACTGTTGTGTCAGTGGTGTTTTGTATCAGTGGTGTTTTGTATTTAGGTAGTGTTGTATCAGTGGTGTTTTGTATTGAGGTAGTGTTGTATCAGTGGTGTTTTGTATTTAGGTAGTGTTGTACCAGTGCTGTTTTGTATTTAGGTAGTGTTGTATCAGTGGTGTTTTGTATTTTGGTAGTGTTATATCAGTGCTGTTTTGTATTGAGGTACTGTTGTATCAGTGGTGTTTTGTATCAGTGGTGTTTTGTATTTAGGTAGTGTTGTATCAGTGGTGTTTTGTATTGAGGTAGTGTTGTATCAGTGGTGTTTTGTATTTAGGTAGTGTTGTATCAGTGGTGTTTTGTATTTAGGTAGTGTTGTATCAGTGGTGTTTTGTATTGAGGTAGTGTTGTATCAGTGGTGTTTTGTATTGAGGTAGTGTTGTATCAGTGGTGTCTTGTATTGAGGTGGTGTTGTATCAGTGGTGTCTTGTATTGAGGTGGTGTTGTATCAGTGGTGTCTTGTATTGAGGTAGTGTTTTATCAGTGGTGCCTTGTATTGAGGTAGTGTTGTATCAGTGGTGTTTGTATTGAGGTGGTGTTGTATCAGTGGTGTTTTGTATTGAGGTGGTGTTGTATCAGTGGTGTTTTGTATTTGAGGTGGTGTTGTATCAGTGGTGTTTTGTATTTAGGTAGTGTTGTATCGGTGGTGTTTTGTATTTGGGTAGTGTTGTATCAGTGGTGTTTTGTATTTAGGTAGTGTTGTATCAGTGGTGTTTTGTATTTGGGTAGTGTTTTTGTAGTGGTGTTTTGTATTGAGGTGGTGTTGTATCAGTGGTGTTTTGTATTGAGGTAGTGTTTTATTGTTGGTGTTTTGTATTGAGGTGGTGTTGTATCAGTGGTGTTTTGTATTTATGTAGTGTTTGATCAGTGCTGTTTTGTATTGAGGTAGTGTTGTATCGGTGGTGTTTTGTATTTGGGTAGTGTTGTATCAGTGGTGTTTTGTATTTAGGTAGTGTTGTATCAGTGGTGTTTTGTATTGAGGTAGTGTTGTATCAGTGGTGTTTTGTATTTAGGTAGTGTTGTATCGGTGGTGTTTTGTATTTGGGTAGTGTTGTATCAGTGGTGTTTTGTATTTAGGTAGTGTTGTATCAGTGGTGTTTTGTATTTGGGTAGTGTTGTATCAGTGGTGTTTTGTATTTAGGTAGTGTTGTATCAGTGGTGTTTTGTATTGAGGTAGTGTTGTATCAGTGGTGTTTTGTATTTAGGTAGTGTTGTATCAGTGGTGTTTTGTATTTAGGTAGTGTTGTATCAGTGCTGTTTTGTATTGAGGTAGTGTTGTATCAGTGGTGTTTTGTATTGAGGTAATGTTGTATGCCTATTGTTGTTGTGTTTTTGTTCGGGAGGTGTTGGCTGTTGTTGTATTTCTATGGTGTAGTATTGATATTATTTTATATTGTGTGATTTTTTGGTGTTATTTTGTGTCGAGGTGTTGTGCTGGTGTTGCTGCTTAGTATCAGTGTATGGTAGTGTTAGTGTTACTAGTGTCTGTATAGCTAGGTGGTGGAGTAACTGACTGTATAGTTGGTGGTGATGCTGTTAGTGTCTGTATAGTACAGTGCAGCTGTTGTTTCAGGGTGGGTGTGGAGGATTGCGAGAAGATTCTACTGACAGACTGTCCGCATAGGGCTCAGGGGGCCAGGTAATTAAGCTGTGTGGGTGTGTGTTATTTTGTGTGTGTGTGTGTGTGTGTGTGTGTGTGTGTGTGTGTGTGTGTGTGTGTGTGTGGGGGTGAATGTCAGTTTGAGATGTAGCTCAAACACACACACATAATCTCTCTCTCTCTCTCCCACTCTCTCTCTCTCCCCCCCCTCTCTCCCTCTCTCTCCCGCTCTCTCTCTCTCTCTCTCTTTCTCTCTCGCTCCATTTTTCTCTCTCTCCCTCCCCCTCTGCCTCTCTCTGTGTCTCTCACCCGATTTCTCCCTCTTTCTCTTTTTGACACACTCTTCTCCCTCTCACAGACGGGCACAGATGTTGTCCTTGTCCCTGCTCGGGCACTCCTTGGTCTTTTTGAAAGTCTCTTCACACTTTTCCTCTGCTCTGAAATCCCAGCACACATGAAACAGAAAAGGGCAGGGGTGTCCTAATTGGAAAGAATGAGAAAGAAGACACAATCTGACTGAGAGAAGAATGAGCTCTTAATTAGACACTCTTCCTCTATCTATATATAGGAGGTTCTTTAAAGCTCCTTGGTTGGAAGATATCTCTGAATTCTAATTACTCAGGGCTGATGAGACTGTACTATTGCATAGATAAGCTTCATCTGTATGAGCCCAGGCGCCACACAACTAGGCAGGCAGGCACACTGCTGTTGCACTGTGGCAGTCAGTCCCTTCACCTTCAAATAGTCTGAGCACAGAGCCGGCCTGCCTGAGAGAAAGTGTACACAGAGGAAACCTCAGAAGAACCAGGACAAAAAGGAAGGCCAGTGCCTGAGGTGCTGAGAGAGACAGGAGAGGCTGGATCTGAGAGGGAGAGAAGGTACGATGGAACGAGGGAGGGAGGGAGGGTGAGGTGAAGGTGAGAGTGTGTGTGTGTGTGTGTGTGTGTGTGTTGTGTGTTTATGCCCCCTGCATCTCTAGTCTTGTTAGAATTAAACCCTCTGATCCTGGGGGCTATCAGTTCAGGTTTGGGCTAATCAGGCCTGCTGGACTCGTATGGTGTGTGTGTGCGTGCATGCATGAGTGAGTGAGTGAGTGTGTGTGAGTCATAGGGCAAGTGGAGAAGGGAGAGTAGTAAGTCATTCCTGGAAAATGTCCTCACCTGTTGTTTAGTCATTTACCAGCAGGGGCTACAAGCAATTACGTTGCACAACGTAGCAGTGACAATAATATTCATGATGATGTTCGGAGTAATAATCTAAGATTCTACTTAACAGATGAACATAACGACCTCCAAAAAGTGATGGCATCATGCCAAGTTGCTCTCTCTCTCTCTTTCTCTCTCTCTCTCATTTTCACTCTCTTCATCTGTTCCACACAAATGTTGTGTACGTGTCATGCACTCCAGACACATACACACGCGCACACACACACATTTACTTTCTTCCTATCTCAACCCCCCTCCCTCTCCCCCACACACCACCCTACACATGCCCTCCTTTTCCCCTACACCCATGGGAGTGTCCTGCTGTTGGCATGGGCCTGTGGATAGCCCTGTGGCGTGCTGTGTTCTGGGTGAGCCAGCTCTATGCAGCCCCATCCCCTGTGCGGTGGTGCTGCCTGCATCCCCCAGTGGAAGAAAGGGTGTAGTGGGGGAATGAGGGTGATAAATTAGGCCTGTGCTGAATGGAAGGCACAGGGTACTTCATCTTCTTCAGCTGACCTTGGGCTTATGAGATGTAATAAAACATCAGCCAAGCACTCCTGAAATTGATCCACTTTGGGTAATGCACAGCCTCTCTGTTGAATTAGCTGCTCACTGGCCCTACCCACTCTATTGATTTCATACAGAACCATGATGATGATGATGATGAAGATTAAAATGATGATGATTATGATCTTGGTATTTCTTGTTGCTGCTGATGACAATGCTACAGTGCTCTAAATGTTTTGGGGAGTATTAATGTCCGTATTGTGTGGTCGATAAGCTTTTGTTTTCTACGATGTTATATTCCATGAAGATAATAGAACTGAACATGAAGATGATGAGGATGGTGAAGATACTAGAACTGAAGATGATGAGGATGATGATGACGATTGATGATGAGGAAGACAAAGGTGATGATTGATGATGATGATAATTATGATAATGACGATGATGATGAGAATTGATGATGATTGATGATGAGGATGAAGATGAAGACGAAGATGGCGGTAGCGATGACGACAATAACTATAATGTTGTAACTATTATTTACAGCTATCTGTTCCTAATGTAATAATTATCCAGACCCAGGACCTCTTCAGCGTCACAGTTGATTATTTCAACCAGGGAGGTGTTCCTCTCTAGTGGAGAAAGTTCATTCCATATTTGGGGTAATAACTCTGGAACAAACAGCAGCAGTGCTCTCAGAGGGCCTCGGTAGTACCATATTACTGTACGGACATTATTTTATAGCTTCCAGTTCCAGGCCTGATGACTTGGAGTGTTCTCCCTCCGGAGATGCTAGGCTGTAATGGAGCCGTGTAGAACAGGGCAGTTCTTCTAGCAGGTCTACTATCCCGCCTACCTTAGATTAATTGGTCCATTTGTTTTTTTTCGGGTCAAATAATCAATGAATTCCTGTTGTACGAATTCTACCTGATTAAGTATAGAGGGAGTTGGAGGAGGGAGGTGAGGCACAGAGAGGGAGAGGAGTTTGTGCAGAAAACAGAGGAGAGGAGGAAAGACAGAGATACCTGGGGCACAGAGAGAGACACTGTATTAGTTGTAAGATACAGTGGAGGCTATAACAGTAAATTGGGCTTGGAGTTACAGTATAGACCTTGACTAATTCAATGATGAACAGCATGGATGTAAGGGACTCAACAACAGATTTAAGCCTTGATACTGTTGGTAAATGTAATTGGTGAAAATGGAACCGTCTGGGACTGTAGTAAAGGCTGCCTGTGTCTTTCTAATATCAGGTATATAATGTACACTATCAGGTTTACCATCTAGCAGGGGAATTAAACCTGCCTGCAGCGCTGGTGCCACCAGTGTGTGTGTGTGTGTGTGTGTGTGTAGGGGTTGGGTGTTTTTGTCAAAACACACATAAACATACAGGTATAGGATCTTAATTTGATCACCCTGTTGTTGCAGGAAATACCCTGCACGGCAGGAAATGCTAACTTGTAGTGTAATCGAGATTTAAAAAGGCTTCTAAAGTTAGTAATCCACTTTAAATGGTCAGACTCGATTTGCCCTAACAAAACATGTGTCAACCCCAACAAACGTGTCCATTAATTGTAATCCACACAATAATTCACATTTCCTGTTGCTGCAAGATTATTTTCTTATACACACACATACACACACACGCAAACGCACACACACACACGCAGACCTTAATTCATACACACGTCAGCTCATCTCTCAGGGAGAGATGTGGAGTGTGTCACAGAATGTCAGGCGGGACTGTCACACCCAGTGGAGCAATGAGAGAGGGAAATGGGAAGAAATAAAAAGGAAAAGAAGAAAGTAGCGGGCTGATGTCTAAATGTGCACTTGATGATTCATACCCAAGCAGGACTGATAGTTCATACTTTCATAAGAAAGGAGAAAGAAAGACAACATGAGAAATGGAGGAAAGAAGAGAGCGAGAGAGAGGGACAAAAGAGCGCAAAGAAATCGAGAGGGAGAGTATAGAGAGAGAGAAAGTAAGAAAGAAAGAAAGAAAGAAAGAAAGAAAGAAAGAAAGAAAGAGAGAGAATGGCAGAGAAGAAAGAGAGAGAGTGAGAAGAGAGAGGGAGAGAGAAAGGGAAAAAAGAGAGGAGAAAGAGAGTGAGTCCAGACAGAGAGGACTATTCCAGGGTCTGGGCAGAGCTCCAGGGATGCTGAGTGTGCTGAAGCGGTCAGGAGCTGAGGTCAGAGTCAGGGCCAGGGGAGGGAGGGTCCCACAGCCAAGGTGGAGGACTGGCATGGTAAGAGTGGCCATGGACCCACCATTGCCCTGACCGCACCTGATTGGACTTTATTATGCATTCACCCATTGAGGCCTCGCTCTGAGCCTTATACTATACCAGAAGATAAAGTAAGCAGATGGAGATAATAAGCTTTGGATCCAGCTGGGGCTTTTCGACATCTCTATACCTCGGGATGGTTACTATATTCGACGGTAGTTGAGTGTAGCAAGGGAGGTTATTAACCCTAAAGCACCAACATATCTTTGCTTAATCGTGCCAAATTTTTGTTGATCACATAGAGACGCTGTCAAGCAGTAACACTTTAAACTTCATTAACCTTTTGCAACATAAGTAAGCGGTTTAAATTCTCCAGAATAAGCATATGATTTGGAAAGTGTTCTTTCATTTTCTTTTACTTTGAAAATGTGCTGTTGAATTAGCAGATGGGTAGGAAATAAATTCCTATGTAATCCTTTTTAGATGTAATGTTAAGGCAGCAAAATGTGAAGACTGTGTAAGGTGTGTCACTCCCTGATCGGTTTCAGCTGTCTTTGTGCATGTCTCCACCCCCCTCCCTGAGCATTTATACTTGTGTTTCCTGTGTGTCTGTTGCCAGTTCATCTTGTCCTGTTTCGAAAGTGTTTGTTTCCTAGTTTTCCCGGTTCTGACCATTCTGCCTGCCCTGACCCCGAGCCTGCCTGCCTCTGACCTGTTTACGAACCTCTGCCTGCCCTGACCCTGCCTGCCATCCTGTACCTGCCTGACTCTGACCTGATTATGAACCTCTGCCTGCCCTGATCCTGTACCTACCTGACTCTGACCTGATTATGAACCTCTGCCTGTCCTAGGCCTGCCCTTTGCCACGTGCTCTAATAAATGATTGAGAACTGTACTATCTATCTCCTGTGTCTGCATCTTGGTCATGTCCTGAGTCGTGATAAGGTGTGTGTAGGCTTTTACTAGGCACTGTATGTACCCTGAAAATATATAGATATGGAGCCACCCCAGATTTAGCCCTTATATCAAAAAATACAAATACATATTTAGGTTCCAGCGATTGTCTCTATTCCAAGTCGAGAGTCATCTTTCAGATGCAACTGGCCCTGAGTTGAAAGCCCATAGTGTCCCAGAGTTAGTGCAAAATGTCTGATGGCACCGGTGTTCAAATCGCCTATATTACCCATATCGGTGTCCATCTTAGGTAGCACCGGTGTTCAAATCGCCTATATTACCCATATCGGTGTCCATCTTAGGTAGCACCGGTGTTCAAATCGCCTATATTACCCACATCGGTGTCCATCTTAGGTAGCACCGGTGTTCAAATCGCCTATATTACCCACATCGGTGTCCATCTTAGGTAGCACCGGTGTTGAAATCGCCTATATTACCCATATCGGTGTCCATCTTAGGTAGCACCGGTGTTCAAATCGCCTATATTACCCACATCGGTGTCCATCTTAGGTAGCACCGGTGTTCAAATCGCCTATATTACCCATATCGGTGTCCATCTTAGGTAGCACCGGTGTTCAAATCGCCTATATTACCCATATCGGTGTCCATCTTAGGTAGCACCGGTGTTCAAATCGCCTATATTACCCACATCGGTGTCCATCTTAGGTAGCACCGGTGTTGAAATCGCCTATATTACCCACATCGGTGTCCATCTTAGGTAGCACCGGTGTTCAAATCGCCTATATTACCCACATCGGTGTCCATCTTAGGTAGCACCGGTGTTCAAATCGCCTATATTACCCATATCGGTGTCCATCTTAGGTAGCACCGGTGTTCAAATGCCTATATTACCCATATCGGTGTCCATCTTAGGTAGCACCGGTGTTCAAATCGCCTATATTACCCACATCGGTGTCCATCTTAGGTAGCACCGGTGTTCAAATCGCCTATATTACCCATATCAGTGTCCATCTTAGGTAGCACCGGTGTTCAAATCGCCTATATTACCCACATCGGTGTCCATCTTAGGTAGCACCGGTGTTCAAATCGCCTATATTACCCACATCGGTGTCCATCTTAGGTAGCACTGGTGTTCAAATCGCCTATATTACCCATATCAGTGTCCATCTTAGGTAGCACCGGTGTTCAAATCGCCTATATTACCCACATCGGTGTCCATTTTAGGTAGCACCGGTGTTGAAATCGCCTATATTACCCATATCGGTGTCCATCTTAGGTAGCACCGGTGTTCAAATCGCCTATATTACCCATATCAGTGTCCATCTTAGGTAGCACCGGTGTTGAAATCGCCTATATTACCCACATCGGTGTCCATCTTAGGTAGCACCGGTGTTCAAATCGCCTATATTACCCACATCGGTGTCCATTTTAGGTAGCACCGGTGTTGAAATCGCCTATATTACCCACATCGGTGTCCATCTTAGGTAGCACCGGTGTTCAAATCGCCTATATTACCCATATCGGTGTCCATCTTAGGTAGCACCGGTGTTCAAATCGCCTATATTACCCACATCGGTGTCCATCTTAGGTAGCACCGGTGTTGAAATCGCCTCTATTACCCATATCGGTGTCCATCTTAGGTAGCACCGGTGTTCAAATCGCCTATATTACCCACATCGGTGTCCATTTTAGGTAGCACCGGTGTTCAAATCGCCTATATTACCCATATCAGTGTCCATCTTAGGTAGCACCGGTGTTCAAATCGCCTATATTACCCATATCGGTGTCCATCTTAGGTAGCACCGGTGTTCAAATCGCCTATATTACCCATATCGGTGTCCATCTTAGGGAGCACCGTTATATACCCGATTAGCTCAATTGCCAATTTCTCAGGCCCCGGGGTTTCACAGAAACACAACTGGAACGGATGTCGTCGGTGTAAGAAGGATCGGACCAAAGCGCAGCATGGTAAGTGTTCATGATGATTTTAAT
Source organism: Oncorhynchus tshawytscha (assembly GCF_018296145.1). Classification (NCBI taxonomy): domain Eukaryota; kingdom Metazoa; phylum Chordata; class Actinopteri; order Salmoniformes; family Salmonidae; genus Oncorhynchus; species Oncorhynchus tshawytscha. The sequence continues at coordinate 36,361,130 of NC_056432.1, forward strand.
TAAAGCACTGAACGCTGAATCAAAACAATAAACGATGCCGTGAATTTACAAAAACCGAAACAGTACCGTGTGGCCCAAACACTCACACGGAAACAAACACCCACAAACCAAAAGTGAAACCCAGGCTACCTAAGTATGATTCTCAATCAGGGACAACAATTGACAGCTGCCTCTGATTGAGAACCATACTAGGCCGAACTCAAAAACCAACTAGAAAAACAAACATAGACTGCCCACCCCAACTCACGCCCTGACCATACTAAAACAAAGACAAAAACAAAGGAACTAAGGTCAGAACGTGACAACAACACTTTGAATGACCAAATACTTAACTTTTTACTACTTTAATACACATATAAGTGAATTTGTCCCGATACTTTTGATCCCCTAAAATATATGGATTATGCACAAAATGTGCTGTAATTTCTAAATGGTTCTAAAATACCCTCAAATTAAAGCTGACAGTCTGCACTTTAAGTCGTTGTATAATTTCAAATCATAAGTGCTGGAGTACAGAGCCAAAACAACAACAAAATGGTCCCAGCACATTTTTCTGTCAAAATGTCTCTTATCCAGAGTGACTTACAGTAGTGAGTTCATACATTTTTTCGTACTGGTCCCCCGTGGGAATCAAACCCACAACCCTGTCGTTGCAAGTGCCATTCTCTACCAACTAAACCACAAGCACCATACATTTGGTTGGGAATCATTGAGGAAAGCAAACGTTCAAACCTTGTCTCAGATTTTCAATTAAATTTAAGTCAGGAATGAGACTGGACCCCTCAGGCACACTCAACACCTCTCGGAAATCCATTCTGGTGTGTCTTGGAATTCAAATCTGTCTAATTGTCCCTCAGGGTTAGGTTTTCAGAAGACTGAGGCGGTTTTTCTAACTTTTTACCTAGGCTTTGCTCCTTTCATATTTATTTTAATCCTGACAAACTCCCAGTCCCTACCGGTGACAAGCATACCCATAACATGATGCTGCCACCACAATACTTGAAGATATAGAGGGTTTCACTCTATGTTGTACAACATTTTGATACAAACCTGTAGATTGTAATTTAGGCCAAATAGCTAATTTATTTGCTGTGTTGATGCAGTATTACTTAACAGCCCTGTTGCAAACAGAATGGATGATTTGGAGTGGATTTTTTTTAACATAGGCTTCCTTCTTTTCAGTTTGTCATACAGACCAGTAATTTGGAGTGAATACAATGTCGTTGAGCCTCAGTATTTTCTAGTACTGTCAAATCAAATCCAATTTTATTGGTCGCATACACATGGTTAGCAGATGCTAATGTGAGTGTAGCGAAATGCTTGCACTTCTAGTTCCGACCGTGCAATAATATCTAACAAGTAATCTAACAATTCCACAACAATTACCTTATACACACGGGTGTAAAGGAATGAATGAGAATATATACATACATATAAATATATGAATGAGCGATGGCCGAACGGCATAGGCAAGATGCAGTAGATGGTATAGAGTACAGTATATACATATGGGATGAGTAATGTAGGGTATATAAACATTATAAAAAGTGGCATTGTTTAAAGTGACTAGTGGTACATTAATTACATCAGATTTTTTATTATTAAAGTGGCTAGAGATTTGAGTCAGTATGTTGGCAGCAGCCACTCAACATTAGTGATGGCTGTTTAACAGTCTGATGGCCTTGAGATAGAAGCTGTTTTTCTGTTGTGCCTTCTTCACCACACTGTCTGTGTGGGTGGACCATTTCAGTTTGTCTGTGATGTGTACGCCGAGAAACTTTCCACCTTCTCCACTACTGCTAGGGGGGTGCTCCCTCTGCTGTTTCCTGAAGTCCACGATCATCTCCTTTGTTTTGTTGACGTTGAGCGTGAGGTTATTTTCCTGACACCACACTCCGAGGGCCCTCACCTCCTCCCTGTAGGCCGTCTCGTCATTGTTGGTAATCAAGCCTACCACTGTAGTGTTGTCTGCAAACTTGATGATTGAGTTGGAAGCGTGTATTTCCACGCAGTCATGGGTGAACAGGGAGTACAGGAGAGGGCTGAGAACGCACCCTTGTGGGGCCCAAGTGTTGAGGATCAGCAGGGTGCAGATGTTGTTTCCTACCCTCGCCACCTGGGGTGGCCCGTCAGAAAGTCCAGGACCCAGTTGCATAGGGCGGAGCCGAGACCTAGGGTCTCGAGCTAATTACATGTTTGTAGGGTACATGGTGTTAAATGCTGAGCTGTAATCGATGAACAGCATTCTTACATAGGTATTCCTCTTGTCCAGATGGGTTAGGGCAGTGTGCAGTGTGATTGTGATTGCGTCGTCTGTGGACCTATTGGGGCGGTGAGCAAATTGAAATGGGTCTAGGGTGTCAGGTAGGGTGGAGGTAATATGATCCTTGACTAGTCTCTCAAAGCACTTCATGATGACGGAAGTGAGTGCTACGGGGCGGTAGTCGTTTAGCTCAGTTACCTTAGCTTTCTTGGGTAGAGGAACAATGTTGGCCTCCTTGAAGCATGTGGGAACAGCAGACTGGGATAGGGATTGATTGAATATGTCCATAAACACACCAGTCAGCTGGTCTGCCCATGCTCTGAGGACCCAGCTAGGGATGCCGTCTGGGCCAGCAGCCTTGCGTTTAAATGTTTTACTGCGGTGAAGAAGAGTCCGCAGGTTTTGGTAGTGGGCTGTGTCAGTGGCACTGTATTCTCCCCAGAAGTGAGCAAAGACGTGGGTCTAGGGCGTCAGGTAGGATGGAGGTGATATGATCCTTGACTAGTCTCTCAAAGCACTTCATGATGATGTAAGTGAAGGCCATGGGGCGATAGTCGTTTAGTTCAGTTACCTTTGCATTCTTGGTAACAGGAACAATGGTGGCCCCCATTGTTCCTTTAGTTTGTCTGGGAGCAAGATGTCGGTGTCCGCAACGGGGCTGGTTTTCTTTTTGTAATCCGTGATTGACTGTAGACCCTGCCACATACGTCTTGTGTCTGAGCCATTGAATTGCGACTCTACTTTGTCTCTATACTGACACTTAGCTTGTTTGATTGCCTTACAGAGGAAATAGCTACACTGTTTGTATTCGGTCATGTTTCCGGTCGCCTTGCCATGATTTAAAGCAGTGGTTCGCACTTTCAGTTTTGCGCGAATGCTGCCATCAAGCCACGGTTTCTGGTTGGGAAAGGTTTTAATAGTCACCGTGGTTACAACATCACCGATGCACTTGCTAATAAACTCGCTCACCAAATCAGCGTATACATCAATGTTGTTGTCTGAGGCTATCCGGAACATATCCCAGTCCATGTGATCAAAGCAATCTTGAAGCGTGGAATCAGATTGGTTGGACCAGCATTGAACAGACCTGAGCACGGGCGTTTCCTGTTTTAGTTTCTGTCTATAGGCTGGGAGCAACACAATGGAGTCGTGGTCAGATTTTCTGAAAGGAAGGTGGGGGAGGGCTTTGTATGTGTCGCAGAAGTTAGATTAACAATGATCCAGGGTTTTGCCAGCCCGTGTCGCTCATTCGATATGCTGATAAAATTTAGTGAGCCTTGTTTTCAGATTAGCCTTGTTAAAATCCCCAGCTACAATAAATACAACCTCAGGATATGTGGTTTCCAGTTTATATTGAGTCCAATGAAGTTCTTTCAGGGCCGTCAAGGTGTCTGCTTGGGGGATATACACGGCTGTGATTATAATCTGAGAGAATTCTCTTGGTAGATAATGTGGTCGACATTTGATTGTAAGGAATTATAGGTCAGGTGAACAAAAGGACTTGAGTTCCTGTATGTTGTTATGATCACACCACGATTCGTTAATCATAAGGCATACACCCCCGCCCTTCTTCTTACCAGAGAGATGTTTGTTTCTGTCGGCGCGATGCGTGAAGAAACCGGGTGGCTGTACCGACTCTGATAACGTATCCCGAGTGAGCCATGTTTCCGTGAAACAGAGAACGTTACAATCTCTGATGTCTCTCTGAAAGGCAACCCTTGCTCAGATTTCGTCTACCTTGTTGTCAAGAGACTGTACGTTGGCTGGTAGTATACTCGGGAGCGGTGCACGATGTGCCCGTCTATGGAGCCTGACCAGAAGAGCGCTCCGTCTGGCCCTTCTGCAGTGCCGTTGTTTTGGGTCGCCTACTGGGATCCGATCCATTGTCCTTGGTGGTGGTCCTAACAGAGGATCCACTTCGGGAAAGTCGTATTCCTGGTCATAATGTTGGTAAGTTGACGTTGCTCTTATATCCAATATTTCTTCGCCGGCTGTATTTAATAGGACTTAAGATTTCCTGGGGTGACAGTGTAAGAAATAATACATTAAAAAAACAAAATACTACATAGTTTCCTAAGAACGTGAAGCGAGGCGCCCACCTCTGTCGGTCGCCATCCCACTTGCTCGTCGCATTATGAGCCCCCCATCTTGTGGTCACAGTATCATGTTATGACAAAATGTTCAGAAGGATCCAAAAAAAAAGGTTTTAGAAATTGAATTGCCCCCTGTTGGCGCCTTTAGGGTTAAGAAAACTGTGCTAGGCTAGCTAGCTAGCTCCCCATCTACACATCTGGAGATTGTACTGCCTCTCCTCGCCTCTGCCTTCCTCTCTTTCTCATTCCTCTATTGGAGCTCTGAAATATTAATGGCATAAATATTTCACCCACATCTAATAAAAGCGGCGGTCGTTATTAACGAGGTGACTGAGGGATCCATTGATCAAGCTTTCTGTTTTATGCAATGCAGATTTCCCGCTGTACAGTTTCTCCAGGTACCCTCTTCACTGGCTGCTTTGCTGTAGTGTTCCTCTCTTTAGTTGCTCCTCTTTTTCTC